>NC_133663.1:185511281-185811281 GCF_037893015.1 Macrotis lagotis
TAGATCTGACAGGTAAATTATTCTTTGATCTCCTAGTTTGCTTATAATATTGTTTTGTATGTCTAAATCCTGTATCCATTTTGATCTTATCTTGGTATAGGGTGTGAGGTGTTGGTCTAATACAAGTTTCTGCCATACTAACTTACAATTTTCTCAAAGAGAGAGTTTTTATCCCAATAACTGGACTCTTTGGGTTTATCAGACAGCAGAATACTATGTTCCTTTCCTGCTATTGTACTTGCTCTATTCCACTGATTCACCACTATTTCTTAGCCAGTACCAGACAGTTTTTTTTGACGACTGATGCTCTTAGGACTAATTTCTAATCCATTCTTTCCTTCCTTTTCACCTTTCTATCTTATTTACCTATTAAGTAAACAATTTCTGTACCCAATTCTTTAAGGTCATCAAGATGTAACAAAATCACAAAATTCCCTTTATATGATCCCTGATAATGGTTTGGTTCAGAAGGGACATGCATGCATATGTATATACACATGTATACAAATACCTGTGTATATGCCTGTATGTATGTGCATGCATGCAATCAGTTTATATGTAAATTATCCTTGTTTGAGCCTTTTATGATTGTTTATTATGTTTATTTTTTTATGCATCTTTTAACTCCTGTGTTTGAACTTCAAAACTTCTCTTTAGCTCTAATCATTTCATCAGAAATTCTTAGAAGGTCCTCTTTCATTAAAGGTTTTTCTTCCCTTTAAGATAATACTCAGTTTTTTTCTGGGTAAGTATTCTTGGCTATTAACCCTATATCCTTTGCCAAATTGATGTCATCTTGTATGATCTTGACTGTGGCTCCTCCATAGTCAGTTTTTGGGGCACTTGAAATATTTTTCTTTTTCCATAGCTCTGGATTTTATCCATGATCCTGGGAGTTTTCTTTTAAGGATTTCTTAAGATGACCAGTGGGTTTCTACTTTGCCCATTTGTTCTAAGAAATCTCTATAGCTTTCTATTAAGATTTCTTGAAATAGGATGTCTATACTCACATTTTAATAGTCCAGTCATGTTTTAAATTTTTTCTGTCTTGATGTTTTTCCAAATTATTTGTTTTGACCTTGACATGTCCTTAGATTTTCTAATTTTTCAACTTTTGACTTAATTTTCCTATTTCTTGTTTTCTCCTAAGAATCCATTCTAATTTTCATGGACTTTCTTTCTTGGACAAAGTTGTATTCCTCTTATACTAGGCCATTCATTTCTATTCTAATTCTTTGTTTCATATTTTCCATTTTTTTTTCCTTTTACTACTCTCATTCAGTTTTTTGAAACATTTTTAACTCTTTATCTCTCCAATAATTGTAGTTGAATTTATGCCCAATCTGTTTTTTCTTTAGGGCTATTTTATAGTCATTCCTTTAATGGATTTGTGTCTTGAGCATCCTTTTCACCATAATGATTTTTATGATGGGGTTCTTTTGTTGTTTATTCATTTGTCCAACTGATTTCCTGACTTTGAATTTTGATGTTAGTTAGGCCTGGGATACTTCTGAAATGGAGGTCTTGGATAGGTTTGTTTTTTAATTTTACTTATTTTAAGGCAATGGGGTTAAGTGACTTGCCCAAGGTCACACAGTTAGGCAGTTATTAAGTGTATGAGGCCAGCTTTCAGTTCATGTCCTCTTGACTCCAGGGCCAGTGCTCTATCCACCGTGCCACCTAGCTGCCCCCTTGGATAGGTCTTGCACCTACTTTGGGAGATATTTATTTATTCCAGGGTCTCAGGAGCAGCTTAGTCTGGGGATCTACAAGCTTTCATTGATCCCCAAGTATCTGTTTCAGGGCAAAGACCTACCTCATCTGAACCCCACAAGCTTCTGCCCTGGGTTTAGGACTGACCAGCTGGAAACTCTGTTGGTTCAGAGGAAAAGAGCTGCAGATTGCTCTCCAATCTGAGATTCCTGCCCTGGTTTTACCTCTGCAAGCTCCAGACTTATCTAGAAGCTAGAAGTAAGACCCCCACTCTGAGCATGCTTGCTTCTGAACTTTCAGTACACCACCTAGGTTCTTCCTAAGTTGAAACACTACCCTGGACTCAGTCCTCACATTCTGCCATGACTCTGTAACCTAGAAATATGGTATGCAACAAAGTTGCCTATTTACATCTTGGGCAGGCTTTTGAGTCTGCGACCTACTCTTACATGACACTTAAAACCTGGATTGTTGCATATGCAGGCCTTATTCTGGATAGACCATATTCCCCAGTGTCCACAGACATGTCTAGCTTTCTTCCTATTCTAACCTGAACTGGACAGTTGATTCACTGATATTTTCTTGAATTTCCCCATCACAGTTTTGTCGGGTACATTTTCTAGATTTGTTTGCAGAAGTTTTGAGGGAGAGTGCTTGCTGCTTTGCTATCTGAACTCCCTTTTCTTGGTCTTCAGAATTATTGTTAGTTTTTGCTCCATGTCTCATTCTTCAGAGTTGATGATGAGTATACAATCATGATGGATTTGAACTCTTAACTTTCTTTCTTATACTAGTCATTATATAGGCACCATCATTAAAAGAGATGGTACAGAGGATAGAGCACTGGCCTTGGAATCAGTAGGGTGGGAGCTCGAATCCAGCCTCTGACACTTACTAGCTATGTAACCTTGGGCAAGTCACTTTACCCTGATTGTCTCATATCCTGGGCCATCTCCAGTCCTCCTGATTCCTATCCAGCCACTGGACTCAGGTGATTCTGGAGGAGAAAGTGAGGCTGGTGACAGCACAGCACCTCCTCACTCAAATCCAATTCATGTGCTTGTCATGGCATCACCTCCCTGATGTTGTGGTCTTCTTTGAGAATGAAGGACAAAAACCTGATTAAAAGAACTAGGAATTTTACCCATGATGCACATAAAGAATATTCTTTGTTTTTAAGACATGACTTTTTATAATTTCACTTCTAAAATTTAAGGTTGTCATATGCCTTTGTTCAAAAAGACCAATATACATATAACACTAAAATAACTAGAATCAGAAGAAAGACTAGTTATTACAGGGGAGAAATCTTCAGAAAATAACATTGAAATTCTGATTAATTAAAACATACGATTAAAAACTTTCCTTACTTGCCAAATGGTTAAAAATTAGGAATAGTTTTCCTTCCTTTTTTTCCCTCTCCTAGTCTTTCAGTGGCCAATCACAGGTCCATTCTCAATATTAATTTGAAGGAAGTTTTGACCTCTGTTTCCAGCTTGAACTAGTTTGTTCTTTTGGCATCCTAGTGAAATCTTCTCTCGAGTTCACCATATTATGGCTGGGCTTGATACCTAGTCTTTACTGTAGCTAAGAGCTCCCCCCTCTCAGTTTCCCCCTGCCAACACTGCAGAGTATGTGCTACTATCTCCAGCTGACTAATAATTCTCAAGAGAAGAAACCTGTTCAGAAACATTGGTCAAAATAGTTAACTTTAATAGGATGAAATTAAACTATGAACTTGGCCTTAATTTTCATGACTAGATAAGAATGATTTAGTTTGATAAGTATGTCTTTTTTCTTTAAATTTATTTTAATGAATGTTTAAATAAACCGCGGAATTTTTCAGCATTTTAAAGTTACTTTAGACAGTACATAAGTACTGAATTTGAAAAGAGGTTTCAATAAAAAATTATTTAATGTTATTAGAAAAAATCTTTTCTAAGCACCTCTCTATCCTAAATTGTATATTTGATTTAAGCATAAGAAAGTAATTTTAGTTTCCATGTATGATTTGGTATTCATTTGTTTTCACAGACTTTTGGAACGACAATAGTAGTTAATCCTGAAAAAGACAAAGATATGGTGCAAGAACTACTAGATTTTAAGGATAAAGTGGACCACATCATAGAAGTATGCTTTCAGAAAAATGAAAAATTCATTAACTTGATGAAAGAATCCTTTGAAACATTTATCAACAAGAGACCAAATAAGCCTGCAGAACTAATAGGTAAGAAAAAAATTTTTCTATAAAACATTTTAAATATTTTTTAAAAATACATGAAAACTCAGACAAAAGACAAATTAATAGGAACATGACTTTAAAATATGTATGAGATTTATTCTAGAAATAAAATTTGCTTTATGGAGAAAAATTTGTCATGCCCTTATCTTCATTAAGACTTGGATTTTCAAAGAAGGCCATTGTGAAGTAGTGAAGTAAAACTCACTAATCACATGAGAATAGATATTCCATTAAGAAATTTGAGTTTGACTTCCAAAAGTGAAAATATTCTATGTAATGATGAATTAATATTGCTCAGTTAAACTAACTTGGACACAAAATTATCCTTAATTTGTATGTTTCAACTTATACAACACTTAGAGCTGCAGTTTATGAAGACTGAATATGCAAGAATGCATATAATTTCTCAATCTAACCAATCAGAAGAAAATTTTATTAGGTAGTTTAATTGTGATTACATGTTATATGGAATATTGAATAATAATTTAAGAAGACTTAAATTAGATGAGATTTCACAAGCTAACAAGATCATCCACAAGTTATTAAATGTACTCTTGATTGCTTTACCAGGAAGAAGTAGAAGCTATCTTTTTTTCTTTTTTTTAATAAATGCAGCTCTACTTATCAAAGAGAATCACTCTGTACTAAATAAGAAGACACATACTCTTGAGGACACAATACCTTGATATTTGAAGAATTTAATAAATTTTTTTTTAAATGGAAGCAAATTCAGAATCACTGTTTTATAAAATAATTAGCCATTGATGTCAGAATGAATAATTCAGGATTCAGAAGCTTCATTATTTAGAAGACATTAAAAGAGTTAAAATATTTTCTTAAATGTATGTGTCTCTTGGGAAAATTGTTAGCTTATTTTGTCCTCCATCATTATCAATTTCAGTTCAGCATTTCCTTGGGTTTTATATCTATTGCCCCTCTCGAAAAGTGTGCTCTGTACTGAGAATGAAAGTCTCTTATGTGTAAAGCCTTTATATGCACTTGTAGTAGCCCTGGCAATTTCCATTTTCCCCAGCCTAAGACCCAAAGAAAGCCCCCTTTTTTTTCTGGTAGAAGAGGAATTCATAAATTGAAGGCACAGTTCAATGTCATTAACAATATTTTATGACCCCCCCCACCAGTGCATGATTAATTATTTAGTCCATTGTATACTACTAACATCTTAACAACCAAGTAAAAAACTGTTATAAAATTTGAAAATATCTTCCATTTCACAGTATAATTATAATATTGCTTGACAAGCATAAAGCAACATATAAAGAACTGATCTTGGCATTGGGGACAAATAGTTAAAATCTCACCTCTGGGACCCTGTGCAATCCCCATAATTACTGGTTGCAGAATTCTGAGTTGGCTATCTACTTTGGTACAGGGAGATTTATTCCTCATAGGGAGTTCCCATGAACCATACCAATGAAAGCATTTTAAAATGATGTTTATCCTAATTATGTTCTCTGATTTTAAATTCTGTATTTTAAATGTTTATATAAAAATAATTTTCAACTATTTTGATCTCTTAGCAAAACATGTTGATTCCAAGTTAAGAGCTGGTAATAAAGAAGCAACAGATGAAGAACTAGAAAGAATTCTTGACAAAATCATGATAATATTCAGATTTATTCATGGTAAGAAATGGCTTCTTAAATTGAACAGAGTTGTATCTTCAGAAATGTTAATAGTGCTGGATGGATTAAAATTTCTATATTTGGACCTGATTTTTATTTATATCATTTTATTGAACTTTAAACTATGTGTAAATTATATCAGTTTCAATAAGAAATCAAGGAAGGAAAACATGGCCTTTGATTTTGAGACTCTGATATAGTAAATACTACCACAGTCATTTAAATGTCATAAAAATCTGTTTTTACATGATTGTACATGTACAACTTATATATGATTGTTTGCTACCATGAGGAGAGAGGAGAGGGAAGGGGGGGGTAGAAAAAATGTGGAACTCAAAAGTTTGCAAAAAAATGAATATAGAAAACTACCTTTGCATGTAATTGGGGGAAAAAAATAAATTTTTTTTAAAAACTGGTATTACTCTTAAATACTATTCAGAAATCTTCTCACTGAAAAATAGTTTTGCATATTAATTCCTCCTTAATAACTCTTGTAATTTTATTCTTATTTTGACCCATAAACAGGTAAAGATGTTTTTGAGGCATTTTATAAGAAAGATTTGGCAAAAAGACTCCTTGTTGGAAAAAGTGCTTCTGTTGATGCTGAAAAATCTATGTTGTCAAAACTAAAACATGGTGAGCAATTGCAAAAATGAGATAATCTTTCCCATATTTATTCTTGGAGATTCTTCACAATAACTATATTTCTTTTATATTTCTTCTATCCTTTTACTTTCGGGACAGAATGTGGTGCTGCTTTCACCAGCAAGTTGGAGGGGATGTTCAAGGATATGGAACTCTCCAAAGACATTATGATTCAATTTAAACAGGTACATTTTGTTGACTAAATAGATGGGCAAGTGATTCTTTTAATGTATTATCTGTGTTTGAGTTATAGAAAAATAAAGTTATTTCAAAAATAATAGATGTCTATATTTCTTTTTAGTACATGCAGAATCAAAGCGACCCAGGTAATATAGACCTGACAGTAAATATACTCACTATGGGATACTGGCCAACATACACACCCATGGAAGTACATTTAACTCCAGAGGTAAGTGCATTTATATTAACACCTTATATAAATATTTCATATTTATATTAAGAGATAATTGTAATTTATATTACTTATATTGATATTATATTCTAGAAACCCAGTATGTCTAAGAACTAACATCTTAGCATAAATTCCTCTATACATTTATTGTTCTATCAATAATTCAATGATGATATATTATTTGTCTATTGAATCAAGTCCGTTGGAGTTATAATATTGTCAAAAAGTTATCTTGGCCAATTTGAAAATAATTGCTTTATTTCCACCAATTTCTGTTTCTTTCATGATTTATCACTATGTGACTTTCTCTTAACCTGTTCTTTGAAAAGCTAAGTATATAACATTGTCATTATCATAGATAGAATGCTGAACTAGTAATACAGGGGACCTTCTGTCTGCCTAAGATTCTTCATCCATAATAATAGCATGACCAACCAGAGTTTTGTGAAGATAAGATAGTATTTGGAAAGTGCTTTTCAAAAACTTCATACACTGTATAAATGCTAACTGTTATTGTTATTGAAATTTTTGTAAATATTATCTGCATATAGATTTGAGTACTATACAAAGTTGCCTTAAGCAAATATGACTACTGTTGTTATGATATTATAGAGTCTGATTATATACCTGCAAACTGAATAGATTGAATAGATAATTGAATAAATATGGTGGTATTTCAGTCATGTCTGACTCTTTGTAACTCTATTTGAAATTTTGTTGATAAAGATACTGGAAAATTTGCTACTTCCTTCAGATCATTTTACATTTGAAGACACTGAGGCAGACAAATAGAGTTAAGTGACTTGCCCAATATCATAACTGGACTGGGACTGGACTTGCCAGTTCACTTTGAATAGACTCAGAATATGTTTTGTACAGTTACTTAGAGCTATTAGCACTATTTAGTTGTATCTAGGGTACCAGAACTTCATTTTTGTACAGTGCTCACCACATAGTAAGAATTCTAGCAAAAAATTCTTTAAACAATTTAAATAGATTCATTCCTTGGTTATCCAATTTTTGATATTGTATAATTTTCTAAATAGTAAATAACCATGAACCATGCATTGTAACTTTCAGAAATGGTCACATAAAGAGCCAATACCACTTCTGGCAACACCACCATCAAACAGGAAAGAAGAAAAATGTATTTCATCTAAATTAAAAATAATTTTCATTAAAACTATGTGAAAAAATATGCTATTCTCTTTAAGTCTGAGGGGTTTGGATTTTTAATTTTTTTTTCATTTAACTAGACTGTGGAAAACTTGTAGATTTTGTCACTATTACTACTCTAGTTTTTAGGTAAATAAAATTTTGCTGGAGTAAATTTTTCCCTTTTATATTGACAGATGGTTAAACTTCAAGAAGTATTTAAGACATTTTATCTTGGAAAACATAGTGGTCGAAAGCTTCAATGGCAAACCACTTTGGGACATGCTGTTTTGAAAGCAGAGTTCAAAGAAGTATGTTAATTGAATATTTAACTTACTGTTTGTTTCAGTAAGCATAATAATTTTATCAGGATTTTTCAAAACTTAAATAAGGTTTCCCTTTCTCTTTCTTACCTCTCCTCCTTGGAAATATCAGTAAGAAAAAAAGATGGTGATTTTACTCTGGAACTTAAGAAAAGGAAATCATTCAGTAGAGAAACTTAATTCTATACAGTAACTGGCTATGTTCCTTGCCTTAGATAATTTTAGCTATTAAGGAATTGCTAAAGGGGGAACAGTACAAATTCCCTGTCTTTAAACTGGTTTCTAATAATTTAAAACTTAGTGCATAGTGTAATACTTGGAATTAAAATTTAAACTTATTGTTGTGTTTCTAAGGATTAAATAACCAGAAGATCTCAGTTACATTTTCTTTTATCTTTATTGTTCCTTATTAGAAAAGGCAAGAACACCTATTTCCTGGTGTATCTTAATGAAAATCTGCTATAAATTTTAAACATCAAAATAATGGCATGAGCTTTTGATAACAATTTAATTTTTAAAGAGGTAGTTTTGGGTGCTTATGCCCAATCTCTTTATCTTTTGTTTTTCAATATTCTTCTAGTATATTGTTTTTTGCACAAATTCATTTTCTCTCTAGGCATAAAGTAATTCTGAATCAAAACTAGTTCAGATGATTTACCTCTTTTATTTGGTAAAGAATTCTCTCCAAAAGAAAAATTGATTCTGAGAGATTTTTTTCTTAGTAGAAAAAAAATTTGAAGTGAATAAATGGAACCATTACTTACTGAGTTTGGTAGTGTACATCAGCCTTATACAGGGAACTTGGGCTTAAAAGAGTCTGATGCCATTCAATAAATAGCCTTTGGGAAAATAGTAATCAAGGACCTTTGGTTCCATTGATGTGGGAGCTCCTTCCACCTACATAGATGGCAACCAACTGCTAATGTGTAGCCTAAATGGGAATATTTAATAAAAATTCAAGTCTTTCATTTCTTCCTTCATAACTTTGATTCTCCCTTCTCTTTTCCCTCTTCCTTTTTTTTTTTTTCAGCCTGTGATTTCATTAGGGAATTGCTAGTTAGGAATTTCCTCTTAATGCAGACAGGCAATGATTTATAAAAGAGTTGTAGAGAGGTCTAGGAATTTAGATACTGGGAGGTTAAGATACTTCCTTCTTAACTCTTATCTATCTAATCTCTAAATTACCCCTCTTCTGTCATTTGCTTTGTCTCTTATTACTTCTTGGATTCTATTGGTTAACTTTTGAAGAAAATGCCTATTGACTTTTAATAGGAATTTAGTAGGATAAGGACTAGGGATTAGCATAAGGAGTGTTTGTGGGTGTGGGTTTATGTACTGTTACAGAAATAAATAATTTATTTACCCTTTTTTTTCCTTAGGGAAAGAAGGAATTTCAGGTGTCACTCTTCCAGACATTAGTGCTCCTTATGTTTAATGAAGGAGATGAATTCAGTTTCGAAGAAATAAAAATGGCTACTGGTGTAGGTAGGGAAAATGACTTTGTACATTCATGGTATCCAGATAACATCTTCAGAGCTCTTATTTCCTTCTGTTGGCTTTTCTAGATACTGTATCCTTCTACCCTCCCTTCTTGAGGAGTTCAGTGCCTGTTCTTCCACTGTCTTTCTCTCCTCCCCAAACTCCTGCCTTGATACTATGGGACTTGATCTTTCATGGTGATATTACCTTAATCTCTCCACTCTACTTCTCCTCAAGTACCATTACCTTCTAAGTTAGCTACTCAGGAATTGTCAAACCCTGGCTCTCACCATTACCCACTTCTTAGATCAGAAAATTCTGAGAATCTTCTGTTGACCTATATAATCTCTTAATATTCCATTTCTTCCCTATTCCTCCCCATCAAAGCAACCTCCTATCCCTCCAGCCTCTTCAGTAGCTATTGCTCTTCTATGATTTCTTTTCCTTCATTCCCAATCTTGACACTACAGTTAACCAAATCACCATCACTGTTCTCTGCTCTCATATCCTCTTCACTTATCCAATTGCTGCTTACCTCTTACCAAATTCCAGCCTTGGATTGCTCCCGCCATCTGTTTTTCTTTACTCCTTTACTCTTACTCATTGCATCAAAATGGAACTTGAAGAAATCAGACTGTTAGGTACTAGATGAATTGTTTTAACTTCAACTGGGCTCTGTCTGCAATGAAGCAATGTTTTTATAATCCTAGTTGGCATTATTTATTACTTTCCACAGAAACTATTCCAAATTCTCTTATCTTCCCAAGCCCCCTTACTGAGCCTTTTCACTGAAGATTCTAACTTTTCTTTACTGAGGAAATTGTTTTTTGAAATGAGCTCTCTGTGTTTTAATCTCAAAACCTAAACATCATTCCCCATTTTCTCTTTTCCCTTTTTCTAATAATGAAGTGGCCCTTCCTTTGCCAAACCCTTCTGGATGTATCCTTGATTCTGTTCCTGTCTATCTTCTCCAACAGATTTCCTCCCCCCCCCCCCAGTTATCCATACTCTTTGTAATCCTTAGAATTGGTTATGTCCTTCAGATAATTGTCTCCTTTACTCTTAAAAAACCTCCCCCAACATATAATGAATAACGAAAGGAAAGCGGTGCCCAGTCTGGATAGCATATTAAATGTTCATATTGTCAAAGCCATAACTTTTCCATTAGCAGCGTATGACTGTGAGAATTGGACTATATTGGAAAGCTGAACGTGGCAGCATCCACACCTTTAAATTGTAGTACTGGAAAAGTCTCTTATAAAAGTCCCTAGGACAATAAGATCATCAATTCCATACATACTTAAAGAAATTCCATCTGTTCACTGAAAGGTCAAGTGCTTAAGCTTCACTTAAATACTTGGGCACATGAGAAGATGTGACTTCACTGAGAAAGATTGAAGGCAAAAGGAGATTCACACAGCAGAGGATGAGATGGCTAGCAGGGACATGGAAACAACAGACATAAGCTTAGACAGACTTTGAGAGAAAAGCAATGGAAGTTAAGTGGCTTTCCCAAGGCCACACAGCTAGGTAATTATTAAGTGTCTGAGGCCAGATTTGAACTCAGGGTCTCCTGACTCCAGGGCCAGTGCTATGCACTGTGCTACATAGCCACCCCAGAAAATGAAATCTCAAAGAACATCGTTACAGTCCACGGGGGTCATGAAGAATAGAAACAACTGAACAATAACAACAACAAAGCATAATTTATACAATGAGTAAAAGGGATAAAAGCTTTGAATTCTAATGACCAGTTGTGATTCCGGAAGTTCAGTGATGAAGTGTGCTTTCCACTGCTTGGTAGAGAAGAAATGTTCATAGGTGCTGAATAAAACAGACTGCCAGTTCAGCAGAAATATGTTTGGGTATAATTGTTAAAATTTTTTATTTGTAGATGGGGAAAGTGAAAATTAGTGATAGTGAGGCCAAGAAAAGGTAAACAGAAAAAAAAAGCAGAAGGAACTTGAGAAGGGGACATCAGCAAGAACAGGGTTGAGTTGCGATATGTATGTGCTGTGTCATGGGGTAAAAACTTTAACATTTGCTCTGTCTGTGAACCTCTCTCCCCATAGCAAAACCTGTCTTGACTCATTGCCTCTACTTTCTTACTCTTCATTCCTTTGCACCTTGCCTTCTGACTTCTCTCAGCTGAAACTGCTCTTTATAAAAGTGACCAATGATTCTTAATTGCCAAATCTGATACTCTTTTCTCATTCTTGACCTCTGTTGCATGTGACCACTCTCTCCTCCTGGACATTCTATTAGGAGGTTTTGTTACTCTCCTGAGTTGCTTCCTACCAGTCTTAGTACCTTCTCAGTTTCCCATGGCATACCATCATCTGTAACAAGAACTCTTAAATTAGTTCCCCAGAACCCTATTTGTGTGACCCTGGGCAAGTCATTTAATCTCCCTGAGGCTGTTTTTTCATCTATAAAATGGGATCTCTGTACAGAAAAATCACAAATTTATATTTGCAGCTCTAACCTCTCCCTAAACTTCAGCCCCACGTGACCAAGTGCCTATAGTAGACATTTCAAATTAACTGACTGAGATATCTTAAACTTGCCCTCTCTCATGTGATGCTTATCTTTGCCTCCTAAATCCTCAATCTCCCAGGTTTCACCCCACATAATGATTCAGTTTCTAAATTAGGTCATTTTCCCTTCCCTACACCACTCCTATTGGTCTTCTCTCGTGACAATATACCCTTTCTTTACTCAGCCACCAACTTGCCTTACCTCATGTAGAATCTATGGGAGCTTCTAAACAATATCTTTGCTTCATATCTCATATTTGCCAAACTGGTTTTCCTACAACTTGTATCCCCTCCTAAGTAAACTCCAGTGACACTCTTATTTTCTCTAGATAAAATAAAAATTCCTCTGTTTGGCTTTTAAAGCCAATAATAACTTAGCCCTATCCTTTTTCTCCAGCTTCATCATACCTTCTTTCCTTCCTGTACTCTGTGAACCAGCCAAACTGGCCTTCTCTCTGTTCCTGGGCCTTTTCACTATCTGCCTCCCATATCTGGAATGGAAGCCCTTCTCCCTTTCACCTCCCAATAGATCCCTCTCTTCAAGATTGGTCACACAACACCTTAAAATGCTTGGTACCTAGTAGGTTTGTAATAAAACTTGATTGATGTAAACTGGATCCCATCTCTTTTTTTATATCTAAAATGGTCTTTCTTTAATGAGTAGTATTATCAGAATGACAACATTAAACAATTATAAAAGTATTCAATGAAGTGTCACCTTGTAACTCCCTTTTTTTCTATATACAGAGGATAGTGAATTGCGAAGAACCTTACAGTCTTTGGCTTGTGGTAAAGCACGAGTACTGATTAAAAGTCCAAAAGGCAAGGATGTAGATGATGGAGACAAATTCATCTTTAACGGGGATTTCAAGCATAAATTGTTTAGAATAAAGATAAATCAGATCCAGATGAAAGAAACTGTATGTATTAAATTCTGTATTTATTTTTATATTCTTATGATGTACTTACTAAGGAATCAGTTCATTTATTTTATTTAGGTCAAAGTATATGCCAAAGTATACTATATTGTGACTGCATTCGATTTTTTTTTCTTTTTTGGTTTTGGCAAGGCATTAGGGTTAAGTGGCTTGCCCAAGGCCACACAACTAGGCAATTATTAAGTGTCTGAGGCTGGATTTGAACTCAGGTCCTCCTGACTCCAGGGCCAGTTCCCTATCCACTGTGCCACCTAGCTGCCTCAACTGCATTAGATTTTTTTGTAGATCTTAATGTTCATTATAACTGATAAAAGCTTAATGTCCAAAATTTTTAATGAACTGATGTAGTCAATAACGTATTTCACACTGTTCAAGAACTCATACATAAGAGATAATAAACATTCATGATCACATACAAACATACACAGCCCTACTAAGTATGATTGACAATAATTTAGTCATCATTATTTAACTATTAAGGATAAAACTAAGTTTAGTTAGACCTAATAACAGGAGGGAATGTGGCAAAATAAGTCAGAATCTTATTATTGCCACTAGATTGGGACTAGAAGCAGGGTTGCAATGTGTAAAGGACCTGATAATTCTAGTCTGGGGAAAATAAATCACAGAAATAAACCATAAAGGGAAATTTTAAAAAGTTTACCAAGATACTCTATCATTATTAGTAAAAAATTGAAAATAACCTGCACCATTGAATATTACATCAATAAAAGTATGAGCTAGAGCTCCCCCATTTTTCTCCCAGTTCAGCTATGTCCACTACCATCCTCCCTCCCAGAGACCCAACAGGTACTCTATGGTACTAACCACCTGCTGAAAATGACTGACTTTATCTTTATTTAAGATTTTTCTGTTCCTATGTTCAATCCTATCAGTGTTCTGATTTCCTCACTAGCCTCCTTAGGTTTGGTGTACCCAGACCAATTGGGACATTTCTGGCTATCTGATCTTATCCCACTGCACTCTGATTAAAGGGCTTTGTCCTCACTTGTGTAGTGAAGTTGGGGGTTCTTCAAGAAGTAGGGTCCAGGTCACTTACTTGATATGGATTTCCAAACTCAGCCTCAGGTTTCATTCTCTCATAACATAACACGTAATTATGAAAAAAGATTATGGGCTAAACAAACATGTTAACGTAGTAGAATATCTAGAGGAATAAATAGTTTACTATTAATAATTTTTTTAAATATGCAAGCTATATGTCCATTCAGGGAAATAGATATATATGAAATAATCTTAAGTGGTAAAAATGCAATCTAAAAAGCACAGAATTTGGATTTCAAGTACCTGTATCCAAAACCTAACTCTGTAATTTATTTCCTGGTTGATGTCTGGGAAGTCACTTTAACGTTTCCAAGAATATTTTCCTCATCTGAAAAAAAGAAAACTAGGTTAAATGGTGTCTAAAGCTATTTACCAGATCTGAATCTACAAACCTGTGAAAACTGTAGAGTAAAATAAGATACTTTCTATTAATTACGCTATATAACTTGTTTATAAAATATAATTAATTATAGTCCATGAAAAGAAAAGCCAACAAAATATTGGGCATCTCCAGTCTGTTTTAATAGAATTTGACCTTTATTCTGGCATTTACTTAAATATAGTATTGAACTCCTTTGTCCCTCAGAGGACTTTTGAAGAACCAGAGAAGAGTTTTTGAAAAAAATTAAAAGAAAGATTTTTTAAAGGCTTGATTTTATTATTATTATTTTAATCTAATCTCAGCATTGAAAAATAACTCCCCCTAAATATTTTTACTTGGGCTTGGCATTATGTGAAATGTCTATTTGCAAAATAAAAACTTTCTACAAGAAAAAAATATAGAACAGAAAAAATTTTCTACAAGAAAAAAATTAGAAATCTGATTTTGTCTCTATTAATATTTCTATATCTTTCTAGAGCTAGATATGTTTTCTGAATATATACAAAGAAATTTCATAGATAATTTTTTAAAACAGATTTCAAATAGTTGACCCTTCTTATTCAAGATACTTCCTTATTTATATAGCTAGACTTGTTATGAGTGGCAAAATAAAAAGAAGTTTAGATAAAACTATACCCTAAAATTCTTGAAAAATTAAAAATTAATTGTATATTTAGATGCTGGTTTTATTGCCTTGATTACCTGTCCACAGGCTTATAGTTTAAAAGTTAGAAGAAGGGGCAGCAAGGTGGCTCAGTGGATAGAGCACTGGCCCTGGAGTCCAAATCTGGCCTCAGACACTTAATAATTACCTAGCTGTGTGGACTTGCAAAAACCTTAAGAAAAGAAAAGTTAAAAGAAATCTTTAACCTCATCTAGTCCAACCCCCTTTTTTTAATATGAGGAAACCCAGAGGGAGAGGGAAATGACCATTTGGAAGTAGTAACAAATGACTTCGCTCTTTTCCAATATACCATACTCCTTTAGAAATACATTATAAAACCCAAGTTCTTATCTAATAAATATTCTGTTGGGAATATTCTGTCATAATACTTAAGTGAGAGTCAACAACTCAGTACTAGATTTAGAAGCAGGAGGACCTTTGGTTACATCGCTTAGCCTTCCTAAGCCTTGATTTCTTTATCTGTAAACTGAGAATGATTACAGGATTGTAGTGATCAAATTACGTGTGTGTGTGTGTGTGTGTGTGTGTGTGTGTGTGTGTGTGTGTAAAATTATATGTAAAACTTGGCTAAATCTAGAGTGTTCTATGAATATTCATTATTATTATGTTCTTTTCTATGGTAGGCATTTAATCTATTGAATTCAATATTTTTTCCTTAATTGAGGAAAAAAGGGTTTTATAAACCTTAATTGTACTTATTTTTAAGATACAGAGTCAGCTAGGTAGCACATTTTTAATTTTTTCTTTATTTAGTATTTTAATTTTTCCCAGTTACATGTAAAAACCAATGTTTTAAACATTCACTTTTAAAATTTTGAGTGCCAAATTTTCTCCCTTCCTCTCTCTCCCCTATGCTCTTCATTGACAAAACAAGCAATTTGATATAGGTTGTACATGTATAGTCAAGCAAAACATTTCCCTAATAGCATTGTTATTAAAGAAAATAGATAAAAAACAAAAATCTCAAGAAAAATAAAGTAAAAAAGTATGTGTCTGTATTCAGACAATATTAGTTCTTTCTCTGGGTATTGATAACATTCTTTGCCATAAATCCTTCAGAGTTGTCTTGGATCATAGAATTATTGAGACAATCTCAAGTCATTCCCAAGTGATCATCCTACAGTATTGCTGTAACCTTTGTACACAGTACATTTTTCTTTGTATCAGCTCATGTAAGTCTTTGCAAGTTTTTCTGAGAACGTCCTGCTCGTCATTTCTTACAGCAGAATAGCATTGCATCATAATCACATACCACAATTCGTTCAGCCATTCCTCAAGTATTGGACATAATCTAAATTTTCAGTTCCTTGACACCAAAAAAGAACTGCCACAAATATCCTTGTACATATAGGTCCTTTTCCTTTTTGTTTTTCATCTCTTTTGGAATCATTTCTCTCAACTTTAAAATGGAGGGGATAATAGCATCTACCTCCCAGGGTTGTTGTGAAGATCAAGATTAATATTTGTATAGTGTTTGATGTAAAGTGTAGGTGTTGTAAAAGTGCTAGCTATTGTTGTTGTTATTGTTATTATTAACAAATTAACATTTAGTTTTATTAAAAATTTAAAATGCAGAACAAAATAATCTGCCTGATTTGTGATTTGGTCTTACATGTAGAATTTTTTTATCTAAAATTCAGGATCTTAAGATCTAATTTTGAAATGTTTCCATTATCATTATTATTATTATTATTATTAAACTTTAGGTTGAAGAACAAGTTAGCACCACAGAGCGAGTGTTTCAGGATAGACAATATCAGATTGATGCCGCTATTGTACGAATAATGAAGATGAGGAAGACACTCGGTCATAATCTTCTAGTTTCTGAATTGTATAATCAGCTGAAATTTCCAGTAAAGGTAAATATAACATCATCAGATTGAATTACACTTGTAAGACAGTACTAAATTATGTTTTATTAACTGACCATTGGTCAATTATGTTTTGTTCATTTAACTATCAAGGGGTTAATAATCTCATTTCATACATGTGAAATAAGCATAGAAACCTAACAGGAAATAATGATAGGACCATTAATCCAAATTTTTTTAATTACCATTTTTTTCATAGCCAATAATGTCAAAATTCCAATCTCTATTAGTCTGCTGATATTTTCAAACAAAGAAAAAATGGATGCTCTTTAGTCCTTTCTTTGCATGAACTTTTCCTCAATACACTGAAACTTTCTTAGAGAATTTGAAAGGTCACAACATCTATTTTAAAAGTTAACAAGAATGATGGACAGGATCTTCACAATTATTGTTGAAATTTTTTCTATTATTCATTGGTTGTCAATTTATGGAATATATAGAACTTGGGAAAGAATTCAGAAGATAATAAAAATGTTTAAAGGTGAAAAAGATTAAATGATACAGCAGTATTAGTCTCTGCTCAATCCTGTTTCCTCATTCCTAACCTGAATTTTTCTGGGACTAATTTTTGATTAATTCTATTTGCACTTTGCTCTCATATTTGGTTTACTTTCTTTGCTGTACAAAAACCTGCATATAGCAAAAGTAAAGAAAACATCACAAGAAAATTCTAAATGTATGTATATATTAGTCTTAACTATATTTCACACTAGGAGACCTAAGTTCTGGCATCTACTGAGTAAAATATTTGGCTGATCTGATTTCAACAAAGAGCTAATACTTAATCCATAATCATATACCAAGTAATGTCAGAATTAATGGTGTTGTATCTCAATCATTCCATATGGAAAAAAGCTGGATTACTTAATAATTGGGATCCTATTCAACTTCTTTTCAAGCAACCATACTTGTGATGCATACTAGCCAATTATGTTTAAGTTAAATCGAGATAGAGAAAATGTAGCATTCTTCTAAAAATATTTCCTTATTAAATCTCCATTCTTCTTTACTTCTTCCCTACCTTTCTTTGTTCTGTTCTTCCCATCCATCTCATGTCTTTCTTAATTCACTTTTTAAGTGATTTTAACACTTGACTCCAGTGGAAAAAGGTGTTTTACAGAATCAGAATTCTTACAGATGTCTATCCCCGTGATTCCAAACCTGTGAATATGAATAGTCTTCTTTAACATAGAAAAATTTTATGAGTCCCCACTTGAATAATTGCTACACTATTTTTACGTATTGTTCAAGAACATAGATGACAAAAAGCTATTGTGAATTCATTTTTTCTTTGATTTCTTACTTCAGGAGTATTTAAGAAAGTTTTTCTTACACATGATAAAAGCACTGAGAAGTGAGACTCGTGGTAGACAATGGTGGGCATAGTCAAAGAAACCCCAGGGCCTTGCTTCATAGATTTTTTTACTCAGGAACATTACCCTAAAGGAACACAGACACGGGGATAAATGCTAGGGAGCATTTCCTCCAAGTTTCAGTGAAAACATTGCACTACAATTGCTGTATATACTCAGCCTTGGACCTTGGTTTCTCCTACACCTCAAGGTGGTGACAAAGTCATAATAGAGGTCTGTACTTCTTAAAAGTGACAAAGTCATAATAGAGGTCTGTACTTCTTAAAAGATAATTTTGGGGGTAGACATACACACACACACACACACACACACACACACACACACACACACATACATTCTCTGTCTCTCTCTTGAGATCTTATAAATAAGTTACAATTCACTTTTATTATTTAGGGGTAGTAGTTGGTTTCTTCTAGGCTAAATACTCTCATCAAATTTCCTCACATTGTGTATACATTTATTTCCCTTCCCTGAATGTTTTCTCAAGTTTTACATAAAATGTGGAAATACTGACCCTGTTTCTAAAAGATAGGGATTCAAATTACAAGTTTAATTTCTATGTACAGTGTAAGAATTTTCAACAGTAAATTGCTTAATTAAGCATTCAGTTGCCAAAAAAATCTGCTTTTTTTTTAAGAGCAGGACTACTAAGTCTACCAACTTCTGATCCCTGTTCTTAAATATGAACTTTTCATTACTATATCTGTCAATTTATCAATAAGGATTAGAATATGATATAGAACTTGAGGTGATTTTCTGATTATCTATTTGTATATCTACAGCATTTTAATGCTTCTTCCTTTGAAATATATTTCAGGTCCTTTTTACCTTTTTAGTGATTTTTATGAGTTTCTTTTTTTGTTTCTTTTTGCAAGCCTGTGGAGTTTTAAATGACTTACCCAGGGTCACACAGCTAAGTGTCTGAGGTCGGATTTGAACTCAGGGCCAGTATTCTATCCACTGCACCACCTAGCTATCCCCCCGCTTTTGTTTTTATTTTTATGATGACCAAAAACACAAATCACATTGTCACCAAATTTAGCCAATCTCTTACTTTGAAGATTTTAATTTGGTAGGATCTACCAGGACTCATACTCTGATTTCATAAACTTGAAGAACTCACTGTCATCTCCCATGTGAGATATTAAGGGAATCTGTCATTGAATAAATATTACATCTTAATTTAATATGACATAATAAAATATTTCTTGGACTTAAAAACGCCTACATGCCTAGGTTTGTTTTCAAAAATTTTTAAGTTCAAATAGGTGTTTTCATAGGACTGTCTTCTTGTATTCTAAATACTATATAACTTTTTCTCAGTTTAGATTTGCAGCCCACGTAAAGGACTATTATATCACCTTAGATTTTTATCTTTTTTTTTTTTTGCAAGGCAGTGAGGTTAAGTGACTTGCCCAAGGTCACATAGCTAGGTATTTATTAAGTGTCTGAGGTCGGATTTGAACTCAGGTTCTCCTGACTCCAGGGCCGATGCTCTATCCACTGCACCACCTAGCTTCCTCCTTTATCCTTATTTTTCACCTGGCAAAAAGATCTTTAGGGATCCTTATGTTTTCCAGTGTATGCTTCTATGATCTGTATGTCTTGCCCACAAGAAAACTGAGAGAACATAGTCTTAGTCTTAGCTTTGGATTTTGTAAAGTTTTTCAACACTCTATAGCATTTCTCAGTTCTACCAGTATAATAACCCCTGTCAAAAAAGAAAATGAGATTGTTAATGAACCCATGCTGGCTCTCAAGAAATCTTTTTTATTGATGTTCACAAATACTCTTGATACAATCTGGTATTTCTGTTATCTATGTATGTAGTATAATAGTTGAAGGAAATATTTACATTTGTTGACTATAGAATACTTGAAAATTAACTTGTCTTTTAAAAAATATTTGCCTAATAGTTTATGCATTGATTAATAACCATTTAAGCAATTTTTATATTTCATATCAGGTAACTATCAACCATCACTTTTACATAAAAAACTTTTAATCAAGGGAAATAATAGCTGATTATAACATGACTTAAGTTAATATTTAGCTTATGAACTTTAGAGTTAATGATACATAAAAAAAGGAAAATTCATAAATTCACTAATTGTTTCTCCAGCTTCCAAGAGCAAATAAAAAGGTGGATATTAATACATTGCTCCTTTTTAATCATCTCCAATATTAGGAAATCTAACACCACTATAATATTTTCTTATAGCCTGGAGATTTGAAAAAGAGAATTGAATCTCTAATAGACAGAGACTATATGGAAAGAGACAAAGACAACCCTAATCAGTACCACTATGTTGCATAATGAAGACGACAACAGACTGTTTTTCATAAAACACTAGAATGTATCTTCAGGACACTGAAACATACCGATGCTGTTTCCAGACCTACTTTCAGCAGATTTTCAGGTTGATGCATATGGTTCAATCAGCTGCATGCACTGCTGTAGATGAAAAGCAAAGGAAATGTTTCTTGGATCATCCTTTACAAGGCTTAGTGATTTTTAAATGGCATACATCTCTTCACTTACCCATCCCTACCCCCATTCCCCATCTTCCTCTTACTCTATTAGACCATTAAGATTGTTTCTACTGCTCTGTACAAAATAATTTTGAAGTTGGACAGGAAGATACCAATTAAAAGACATTTCCTCTTGTGGACTTTTTTCTGTGACAAAACACCTAAAGTTTGGTTTGGATTTGTGTGTGATCATGAATGCACATCATTTAAAAAAAAAAAAGACCCTAAATGCTGCATTCTCTAGCTACAAAGATTACTTAGGTATCTACAAAAACAAGAAACCTTAATTGATGAACACTTAGACAGAAGCATTCAGTGTTTGAAATACACTGATTTTTGAATTATGCACCATGAATACCAGTATCTATTTCTGTTTCATTTATTTTCAGATAGTTTTAAACTTTGCAGACTGGTTTTTTATAAATCAGGTTTCTAAGTAAGATCTCTGAAGTGCCAAGAGGATGCTTATGTTTAAATATAGTGAACCATCAGATGCTTTATTTTAGCTATGGTATTCATTTGTGAATTTCATGTTTGGGATTTGTGTTTTTTGGTTTGTTTTTTTTTGTTTGTTTGACATTTTAAGATTGAGTCTAGCGGACCCAGTTTTTTGCATTAGGGTCACTGCTATTTGATTTAAATTACTGTAACTATAGTATTGCTACAGTAAACCTTGGTTCTCTTTTTACAGTTATGCACAAGAATAGTAATCATACTATGTGCTCTACAACTGTAAAAAAAAGTTTATCAAAAGACTTTTTAAAGTCTTGATGTTGTGAAAGCAGAGGTTATTTTGTCTAGAGAGGCTAAAAGAATTTTGTTGGTATCTTGTTTCATATTGTATATATGTAAGTGGGTTTGAATTAAAGAATGAAAGTTATGTAGCTATATAGTATGGTAACTATGAGCAAGATACTTTTTGTGATAACATTTACAAGTACCTCTGTATATTTTACAGGTTTTGCATAATAGCATGTTTCATTTTGATTAAAAGCTACCAAAGGAGTTTTGATCATGACATAAGTGTTTAAGCAATACTTTCCAGAAAATACTAAATTTATGTAATTTGATTTTGTGCAAAATTAAATCCCCCTTTTAAAACATGCATTGTTTAAAATGTGACATCTTATGGATTTTCGTATTAAAGTCCTCATTCTTTCTTCAGGCATCATCATTTCCATTGCTTTTATTTCTTTTCTTGGTTCTACAGGATATAGTATATAGAAGCCAAATAGATTTCTACTGCATATAAAGTTCAAGAACTATGTCTAGAAATTGTTAATATTGTAATTTAATGTAGACTTATATTTTGAATAAAATATTAGTTTAATTTGCCTAAAGATTACAAAAAAATAAAATTTTGTGATATGTGAAATAAAAATTTCTCATAACTTTTTAGCCATCATATCTACATGCTTGATGCAAGCAACAGGCAAACAATTGGTCGAGCTACAAATATCCCTCTCCAAAAAAAGGAGCAGATCACATCAGTAACTAAAAACCAGTCCATTCTTCCCTAATCGTTTCTTATCAAACATTGTCTTGAGGGAAGGAAAGTGATGGTAAAGTTGCTGGAATTTTTTTATTTTCCCAGTAACCTCAAATATCTGTCAATGTTTTTAATACAACTGTTGGCTAGTTAGATTTTCCTCATCTTTGAACTGTAAGCAAGCACTAGTTCCAATTCCAATGGAATTCTATTTATTTCTAAGTTTGTCAGTGTCAATTAGGGCCTGTCCTCCATATTTTTTAACCTATCTGTAAGGTGAATTAACAGATAACCTAATTGTGACAGTGGAATCCACAAAGTTTGATACTCATGAGAAGCACTATTTTATTCTATAGTAAAAAAATTTTGTTGTGCATGTTCCATTCTTAGTGTTTGAAAAGTTCTTTGTAGAGTGATAGGTACATTGTTTTGAAAGTGCTACTTAACTGTGTAAAGGAGTAGCTAATTTCCTAACAAATCCTGAAAAATATCATCTCAACCTTAAATTATATTTGCTTTCTCCTCTCCCTTCCTCTCCCCATTTCTGTTTTCATCAATCTTTTTTTTGTTGAGTCCATTTAGTAGGATGTAGCACCAATAAATTTAGATCAACACCAAATGAAAAGAAGTTTAATCAAGTCACATAATAAAGATAATTCAAATAGCTCTGTTCATAGAAGTTGTCATTTTCTTTTTCACTCATCTCAGTGAACATTATAAGTTTATAATGTGATTATTATGCCAGCAAAGTACATTTCAGCAAAATTCTTCATTTTATAACTTCATTAGTTAATTTAAAAACAAAACATTCGGAACATAATTTAAATCACTTTTAGGATCACACTCTTAAGCATTTCTATGCTATCAATAGTGGCACTCAGAAAGTTATGTTATAGAAATTGGGAGCATCCTTTTTCCTATGCAAACAATAACTAAAGAAAGAGTGAGTTTGAAGAGATTGTTGAAGTCTTTTTCTTGTCTGTAAAATGGGGATAATGTCTGCATATCTTGCAAGGTTAGTATTGATAAGGTTTTTGGTACCTATTAGAAATTTGAGCTTACCTTGAGAAGCAAGAAAAAAAGGATGAACGAGCAAAATAGAGAAAAACTGTCCAGACATAGTGTTGTCAGGTGCTACAGAATGTTCATGATGGTATTTCAGAAAAACAATCATACTGATTAAAAGGTCCTTGGTGGACTTTGAGAGCCATGTCAGGGAACCATTGAGGTCAGAAATCAAATCACAAGATAGAAAGGTCTTAAAGGATATGGCAGAGAAACCTGAGAGGATGACAGCATTATTGAAAGGTGGTTTTAGCGGGAGAAAGGAAAGTCTGAGCCTGTTTATTAAGCGCATTTGTAGGTAGTAGGGAAGGAACATGTAGAGAGGAAGACAGTGAAAACTTGAGGAGAAATAGTTGATAGTAGAGTAAGGTCTCAGTAAAAACGACTACATCTAAAAGTAAAAGGCTAAAGTGAAGACAGAATTTGAGGAGCACAAATGGTCTAAAATCTCAAAAAGTCATCCAGAGAAGGAGGAAGAGAATAAATAGTAGAACCTAGGGCAGCTAGGTGGCACAGTAGATAGAGCACTGGCCCTGGAGTCAGGAGAACCTGAGTTCAAATCCAACCTCAGACACTTAATAATTGGTTAGCTGTGTGACCTTGGGCAAGTCACTTAATCTCATTGCCTTAAAAAGGGGGGGTTACTATAAGGGTGGTAGGTATCAAATTAGATATGTAAATTACTTAATACAGGTGAGGACCCAATTGACAACATTAATGATGGACACTACAGTTTTCTGATTTCTTCCAGGAATGTTGAGTAATAGGGGTTAGGAGCAAATAAACAGTTGGTGAGATAGACCTAGAATTGAAAATTAGGTTATTCAGGTGTGGGGAACAGTGCCTTGTGGAACTGTATATTAGAGTATTCTGTGGGGGGGGGGGGGGGGAAACGAGCTTAATAAAGGGAAATTATGAAAGTAGAATGACTTGTGAAGACAAAATTAAAGGGGAAAAGTGGAAGGAGAAAAATGAGAAAAGATTGAAAAGTTCATAAGGAAAGGTAAGTAAGAAAAGGTAAGTAAATTGAATTAACTGGTAAAAAATGTTAGGAAGGAGGAAAATTTTTTCTTCCACAGTCCAGCTTATCTCAGTCCAACACTTGATAAGTGTTGAAAAACGAAAGAATGAAATTGGGGCTTCAGTGGGAGATTCTAACTATGACAAAAACTTAGGATATTTATGTAAAAATCAAGTTAGTACCAAAGTTTAGAATGAATTGGAGCAAACCAGGAAAGCTAAAAACAACAGTAGCCCATGAACCTCACCTGGAACTATAAATTACAGAGCCAGGGACAATTAGTTGTCTTTGGTCAAGAGAACTTTCTTATCAGAACTTCATCAATAAGATCACTGGTCTAGGGTAGGGGGAGGAGAGTTTAAAAATCCAGTAAAGGAAATAAGAGAATTCATTTCACCCAACCAGATGAATTTTTGAAAAATGATGAAAACAATGTTTCAACAGACCTGAAGAAAAGAAACATGCCAAAAAAAGGGAAGATTTTGTGCAAACTACAGGCTAAAGAAATTGATTTTGGGTAGATTCTTGGCCAGATTTTAGAACATTAAAGAAATGGTTATATATAACCCCTTAAAAGTCTACAGTAGTTTTCATTGACCCCTTTTTTTGACAGAATTGCTTAATTAGATCAGAAATATGCACTGGGGTATAATTTAGATTTTATCAAGTCAGACTCTGACAGGATTTGTGCATAGATATAGGGACACAGTGATACACAATATGTATACAGGATAAATTGGAGATATTGGAGGCACTAGAATTAGGGATCAAAAAAGGCTTCTTGTGGAAGGAGGAAGCCATGGAGAAAAGTATTATAGGCATGGGGACAGCCAGTGAAAATACCTAGTCAGGAACAATATGGGGGTCACTGTTACTGAATCCTAGTGCATGAAAGGAAAGAAGGTAAAGACAAGGTATCACTTAGGGATATAAAGAAAAGTAAAAGATAGTCCCTGCTTTCAGAGAACTCAGTCTAGAGGATGAGCAATGTGCAAACAACTATGCACAAACCAGAAAGTACAGAATAAATTATAGATAACAGAAGCTAGGAATTGTCATTAAGGGAGATGGGGAAAAGCTATCTTGCAGGTGGGAATTTAGCTGGGACTTGAAATCAGGAAGCAGTAGGAGACAGAAAACAAGGTCAAGAGTAGGCTAGAATCAGAATTGATAGGAGCTAATGAAAACAAGTGAAATAGTAATTTCTTGAGAAAATGGTGGAAAGTTAACTGGATGAAAAATAATCTCCTTGGATTTTGGTCAAATTTGTCAGCAGCATTTTGATTAATAAACAGATTTTTAACCTGTAGTAAAGTCCAGAAAAGATCTCCTGGGGCAGCTAAGTGGTGCAGTGAATAGAGCACTAGGAGGTACTGAGTTCAAATGTGACCTTGGGCAAGTTACTTAATGCCATTGCCTTGCAAAAAAACAAAAAAATACTAACAGAAAAGATCTCTAAGCAATTTTTTTCCATTTTATTTTCCCCAGCTATATGCAGGTTTCAACATTTCTAAAACTTTTAGAGTTCCAAATTATCTCCTCCCTGCATTGAGAAAGCAAGTTACTTGGTGAGAAAAAAAGTGCTTCATTCTGTATTCAGACATCAGCTCTGTTTTGGGGATGGATAGCTTCTTTAACATAAGTATCAGAGAAATTTCTTCATTTTTTTTTCCCACAGTTATTGCTAGCTGTATTTCCCTCCATCCTAGTCCCCCACCCATCCCATTTCTTGTATTCTCTTTTACCCTGTCCCTCCTCAAAAGGGTGTTGCATCTGACTATCCTCTCCCACCATCTTCCCTCTCTTCCCCCTGTCCCTTTTCTTCCATCCCTTTCCTCTCCTATTTTTTCCTAGGGTAAGATAGATTTCTATACCCAATTGAACTTGTATATTATTCCCTCTCTGAGCCATTTCAAATGAGAATAAAGCTTCATTCACTCCCCATCTTTCCCCCATTCCAACTCTCCCTTTCTCCCAGTACTTTCCTTTCTACCCCCATTAACTCCATCTTTTTAAATATACCTTCAGAGGGGCAGCTAGGTGGCACAGTGGATAGAGCACTGGTCCTGGAGGCAGGAGGACCTGGGTTCAAATTCGGCCTCAGACACAATAATTGCCTAGCAAAAAAAAATAAATAAATATACCTTCATATTCAGCTCCCTGTGCCTTGTCTATATATGCACCTCCAACTGCCCTAATAAATGATAAGGTTCATCTACATTATCAGTATCTTCTTCACATGCAGGAATACAAGCAGTTCAACATCATTAAGTCCCTCATGATTAGCCCTTCCTGTCCACCCTCTCTGTGTTTCCCCTGAGTCCTGTACTTGAATATCAAACTTTCTGTTCAGCTCTGGTCATTTCAGTATGAAAGTTTGAAAGTCCCCTATTTCATTGAATGTCCATCTTTTCCCCCTGAAAGAGTATGTTCAGTTTTTCTAGGTAGTTCATTCTTCTTGTAATCCAAACTCTTTTACCTTCCAGAATATCATATTCCTAGCCCTGTGAGCCTTTCATGTACAAATTGCTAAATCCTGTGTAATCCTGACTAGCTCCCTGATATTTGAATTGTTTATTTCTGATTGCTTATAATATTTTCTCCTTGAATTGGGAGTTCTGAGATTTGGCTATAATCCTGGAAGTTTTCATTTTGGGGTCCCTTTCAGGAGACAACTGGTAGATTCTTTCAATTTCTATTTTACTCTCTGCTTCTAGACTATCAGGGCAGTTTTCCCAGATAATTTCTTGAAAAATATTTTTTGGTCATCACTCCTCAGAGCTTTTGTATCTCCTTTTCCATCTAGCCAGTTCTGCTTTTTAAGACATTCTCCTCATTGACCTTTTGAACTGCTTTCTCCATTTGACCCAAACTTGTTTCTAAGATGTTATTCAATGTTTTTGGTATCTCTTTCACCAAACTGCTGACTTGGTTTTCATGATTTTCCTGCATCATTCTCATTTCTCTTCCCAATTTTTCCTCTATCTCCCTCAATTTTTTTTTTAGATTTTTGCAAGGCAAATGGGGTTAAGTGGCTTGCCCAAGGCCACACAGCTAGATAATTATTAAGCGTCTGAGGCCGGATTTGAACCCAAGTACTCCTGAATCCAGGGCCGGTGCTCCATCCACTGCGCCACCTAGCTGCCCTTCCCTTGATTTTTAAAATCATTTTGAGCTCTTTCATAGCCTGAGACTAATTCATATTTTTCTTGGAGATTTTGGATTCAGAAGCTTTGACTTTGTCATCTTCTGAGTGTATTTTTTGATCCTCCTTAGGACCAAAGTAAATGTCTATGGTCAGATTTTTTTTCTTCTGTTGTTTCCTCATTTCTTCAGCCTATGACTTGATTTTAATTCTTTGTTAAGGTGTGACTTTGCTTCCAGAGTTAAGAACACATTATCAAAAAAAAATTTTTTTTTAAATTAAAAAAAAAACATCCCAAGCTTTTTGAGAGTTTTTGCAGCTGTTTTCAGGTATACCCTCAGGAACCTGCATGTGTTCAGTTCCACCAAGGTCTTAAGAGAGACTTTGCTGCTCTCCTGGGCCTGTGCTTTGGTCTGTGGGTAACTTTCTGTCCTGGAACTGAAAGAAGGTCCCTGCTCCACTATGGCAGTAAGCTCTATTGTGCTTCTGCTCCTTTTCCTGAGACAGACCCCAGATTGTGACCTGGATCTGAGTATGAATTAAATACAGGTTTCTGCTCAGGGACAGCAAAGAGACCTCTGCAAACTACCAACCCCCTTATCTTCCCTGGGCTGAGCTCTCTGGAAGCAGCTGCCAGGTGGCTCCCAAGGCCTGCTCCTGGTCCCCTGGAGGAAATAAGAGGGAGGGAAATATAGTAATCAATAGTAACTGAAAAAAAATTTGTCACAATTTTCTCTGATAAAAGCCTCATTTTTCAAACAAAGATCCATTCACCAATTGAATATTGAATGATCAAAGGATATAAACTGTTTTCAGGTAAGATTATCAATGCTATCTATAGCCATAAAAAAATTTTTAACTCACTATTGATTGGAGAAATGCAAATTAAAACAATTCTCAGGTACTATCTTACACCTATTAATTAGATTGGACAGAAAAGGGAAATGACAAATGGAGGGGACATAGGAAAAATGAGACATTAATGCCCTGTTGGTGAGGTTATGAACTGATTGAACCATCCTGTAGAACTATTTGGAACTATGGCCAAGAAGTGCTATAAAACCATGTATTCTCTTCGACCAAACAATTCCCTTTGGCTACTATTAGGTCTATATCCCTAAAGAGATGAGAAACAAAAAAGCAAAGGACATATATGTAAAAGGATATTTGTGGCAGTTCTCTTTTGGAAATTGATTGGATGCCCATCAGTTGGGGAATGGCTGAACAAATTGTGGTATGTGATTATAATGGAATGCTATTCTGCTTTAAGAAATAATGAGTATGTTCTCAGAAAAACCTGGAAAGACTTGCATGAGCTTATGCAAAGCAAAATGCACTGTACACAATATTGTTTGATGATCAGCTGCAAGTAACTTAGCTTTCCTTAGCATGCAATGTCCCAAGACAATTCTGAAGGACTTACGGTGAAGAATGATATTCATCCCCAGAGAAAGAGCTGGTGGTTTGCAGAATACAGATTGAAACAGGAAAGAAATGTTTTAAAAGAATCTGTAACATGCTCAGATGGACTAAACCAGAGTGAAGGTAACTGACAGGTCTCAAACTCATCAAAACCAAGCATGTGGAGACTTCCCCGGATAGAAGGGGTGGATGGAAATAATTTGTTCCAAGAGCCATGAAAGCATCTGAAAGCAGGTTCTGTAGAATGAGTTGGGCTCAGTCAGACATTGAAAATGCCAAGGTGGTCCATGCATCCTGGGTCAGTGCCGATCATTTTTTGTCTTGCCACTGGACTTAAGTGATGACCATGCAACTTGCCTCACTTAAATCCAATCCATTGGATTGCTCCTCTTAAAAACCAAAAGGACAAACTACATAACATTTTGTGCCAGGATTTCTAACCTTTCCTTTGTCTTTTCACCTCTACCTCCCCTAGTTTTAGCCTTCCTGGTTTCCTTTGGTGTCCTTCAAGATGACTATGGCTCTTAAATAGTAAGAGCTTATTAATAATGAATAATTAATAAATGTTTGTTTACTCACTATTTCTGTTTAGTCCCAGAAGACTTGAAATAATGAGAAGTTGCAAAGAAAAAATTGAGGCTTATCACAAAAAACTTATTATAATTACTGCCATCCAAGATGAAACAAACTCACTTGAAAAGTAGTGGGTCAGGGGTGGCTAGGTGGCACAGTGGATAGAGCACTGGCCCTGGAGTCAGGAGTACCTGGGTTCAAATCCAGTCTCAGACACTTAATAATTACCTAGCTGTGTGGCCTTGGGCAAGCCACTTAACCCCATTTGCCTTGCAAAAACCTTAAAAAAAAAAGAAATAATGAATAAGACAGGTATAAGACTCAAGTCTAACCATGGGTGACTGAGATAGAGTAGAAAGAGACATAATGGGAGTTAAGATGGACCACAACATTCAAAGATTCACTTATTTAAATACTGAAATCCATAAAGATAATAGCAAAGATCAGAGTTGAGAAATAAGAGGGAGGGAAATATAGTTATCAATAGTAACTGAAAAAATTTTGCTGAACTCATTTAGGAAGGAGAATGATTTGGGAATTAGCAAATGACTTCAACAAGTATCTGAACAAAGTGATAGCTTCAGCAGATGATCTTACAAATGAATAGATTGTACTATTGTACTGCCATACATAATAATACTAACATGTATAACAATACATAATTAAATATGTAAATTAATGTTAACATAACAAAACTAGCAACAACATACTAACTTTAAAGAGAATTCCTAATTTGTATTATCATTTTGTCTCAATTTTAAATTGTTTGCTCACTAATTTCTGTATTTCTTGAGTATGATTTTGATATATTGCTACCTAATCTTGTATAAAAAGACTTTGACATTTCCTTATCAAACCTACTCACTTCAATTATATCAAGAATTACAAAGGAAGAAAGACCTCTATATGTAACCAATCAATCACTTTTTCTCTCTTGATTTTCATCAAGGAACATTGGGTCCACAGATCAATAATGGTCTGGTGCTTCCAGGGTAACCACAGGCAGGATTTAAAATTCAATAAATCTAGGACCTTTTTAGGGATAAATTAATTGAAAGTTTGACCAAATATAGAAGGTGAGTGATGTTATAAATATCCAAATGACCTCCGGTGGTGAAAAAGTTTCCCACCTTTGTCCTAGTTCCTCAAATTCAAACTTCCATGATTTCTGCCTTCAATCTACATCAGTCATGTAAGAAGGGCATTTAATTCCTTTCATTCAAATTCCTTTAAATAAACCCTTAAAATATTAAATTTTGTATGTGTATATGTTCTTTGTTGCATATGTACTTTGGGAGATAATATATTTTCCATTCTACAAATTTGTTTTCAAAGTCATTTTGAAAAAATTTGCTGTCTTCGAAGATTATGAAAACCAGCTAAAAGTTTTGTTTCCTTTTTCTCTAAAATCTTCATTTTTAGGATTGTCTAGTAATTTGAATGCTTCAAGGAAAGAGATTTTTTTTAATAATCTTTCATAGAGGAAGTTATTTAACAAGATTCAGAATGAGATATGAATTTCTGAACATGGAAAAATAATTATTTGTTTTATTTGATTAAGCATATTTGTTACAAGGTTTTAATTTTTTCCTTTTAAATTGGGAAAAAGGTAGAAGGGAGAAAAAAATAAAAACTTTGTGATTGAAAAAAATCAAAGAACTGCAATGCAAAAACAAACTAATGCTACAGTCAGTCAGTCACAGGAGAAAGAATGTGAAACCAGAGAGATTAGGAGAATATTTACATACAAAAATCCTTATAATCAAACTTTACCTTTATATAAAGAGATATTTATCTTGGAAACAGAAGAATCAGGGGACATTATAGCTCTTTCCAAAATATTTGAAGAGCTGCTATGTGTAAGGGCGATTAGTCTTATTTTGTTTGAGCCCCAGAAAACAGCAACAGGAATAATGTGTGGATCAGTCTACCTTGAGAGGTAGTAAATTCCCCTTTAGAGGTCTTCAATGACCACTTGTTGGGTATGATATCATGGGGATTCCATTCCTATATGGATTAGACTATATGGTCTAAGGTCCCTTCCAACTCTCAAAATCTGTGATTCTGTGAAATCAGGCTCATAATTACTATATATTTCTGAGCAATCATTCAAGTCTGGTTTATACTCTCAGCCAGTTATGTCAGCCCACTATTGGAAGTGAAGAGTGAGGTATTTTGTCAAACAGTGTCTGGATTTTTTTTAAATTATTTGTAAATCTACTAAGTTCAAAGAATTCTTCACATCACTAATTTTTGGCCAGTTGTGGCTAAGAAAGAGGTATATATAACCCTCAGATCTCTCAGTTCTGTTTTGTGGTTGGGATTTTTTTTGTGGAGGGGGAGATTGTGTATGTGTGATTTTTGGAACATGTATGCGCATGTGTTTGTGTTTAACCTAATGTGTGATTTCCTAAGTCAAGGGAGTTCCCAGTGAGGAGCTTCCTCCATCAGTTCAGCATAAAGTCTTCTCCACAATCTTAGAGAATTGCCTGGGTCACCAAGAGCAGCTTGACCAGTCACAGAACCAGTATGTGACACAGGCAGATCTTGAATTTAGGTATTTCTGCTTGGAAGACCAGTTCTCTTATCTATGATACCATGTTTCCTCTCAGACCCTTCTGTACTGATTGATTTGATCCAGAGTCATAAGAGACTACACTACTGAACTCTGTTTTAGCAACTCCTGGTACTTAAGACCCTTCAAATATTTTCTCCCTTATAGCTTATCACATAACTTAAGAGTTCAATAACTAATTTTCTGGACAAGTCCAGCCCATTAAGCATAAAGTTTTAGCAAGAACAACTTCATTCACATTGCAGATATATAATAGACATATTGCCTTGGTTGCTCAGAAGGTGTCTCTCCACTGGATGCCACGAAGATGCTTCTGAGAGAACAGTGATGATGAATATGAAAAGTGCCTTGGAGAGCCTGGAGCATCAATGGATGCGTTGTAACTGGTGCTAGCGGGATGGCTTTCTGCTGGGAGGAGACTTGTTCAATTGTCTGTGTTACCAGAACTGTTCACATGCTTTCTGTGCCCCTCTTGGCTGCTTCTTCATCTCATCATCATCAGCTGTGCTCTGATGATGTGACGCTGTCCAGGGAGAGACTGAGCACTATGGCATAAGAGGAAGGGCCATGAAGCCTGCTTTCTCCCTCAGAAGCCATTCAACCCCCTCCTTGGCCTTCTTGTTTTTTTTCTTCTTAATCTAGGTCCTCGGAATGGAGCCTAAGACTTTAGGAGAAACCAGAATTCCAGCCAACTTTTACAGCAGGTGCAACATCTTTGCCCTGAGGAGCAAGGAGTGGTCTTTGAGAGTGATTCATCCAGGGGCTGATATCATCCAGGCTGTTTAGTGCCAACCCCCCTAGAGTCTGAAGTGGTGTAAGGGAAAACATTCCCGTCAGGTACTGGAAGAAATGCTTGAACATTTGTTTGGGTTCTTAAATTGAATTTGCAGTAAATATCCCTTGGTAAAACTACCTGGTATTGTCATTAATTAGAATTAGGGTGCTAGTTAGTGGTCCCCTAGATAAGAACAATGAAAGAGGATCAAATTGATAGAGCAAGTAAAGACTTGACAACCTTCAGGTATCTCAGAACCCTAAAGGAGAGGTGTAGCCTGCCTCACTTTGAGAAAGACAGCCAAAGCACACATGGGACAGACACCCACCAGACTATCTGGGCAATAAGACATAGTGGTTGGTGTGGTTTTAGTAATTCAGTTTTTTAAAGACATTTTTCAATTAAACAATCTGAATTATGTGCTATGTTGGCCTTTCAGCAGGAATTTGGGTTTATTATTAGTTCTTGCTATTTACTTGGTGTCAATTCATTACCAAAATTTCAGGCCTCATCCATGACTAGGAGAAAATTATGAATCTCTACAGGGTTGGCTCTACATTTCTAAGAGTATCGTTGAATGATCACACACATTATATAGACATTATCTGGCATCCAGTCAAGCCTTTCTTGTCAATAAACATGGTGACTGATAAAAACCACTTGGCTGGATCTTGTAAAAGTAGTAGGTCTAAATTTCAAATATAGAGGTCAGTTCCTTTTATAAAGAACTCCATAGGGGCTGCTAGGTGGCATAGTGGATAAAGCACCGGCCTTGGAGTCAGGAGTACCTGGGTTCAAATCTGGTCTCAGACACTTAATAATTACCTAGTTATGTGGCCTTGGGCAAGCCACTTAACCCCATTTGCCTTGCAAAAAACTAAAAAAAAAAAAAGCCATGGGTTCAAATTCTTTCATCTTTTCAGGAAGTTCCCAATTTGTAAATAGATTTCTAAATGGTGATGTTTGTAAATAGAAATGTATTTTTCCATTAAAACAATGTCATTGTTTCCAGAAACAAACTTTGAATGAAGCCCTTAAACAGATCTTAAAACAACAGAACTTACCAAAAAACAAAACAAAACAGTGAAACAACTTTGCAGTGAGATATCTTGGAGGAACTTCTGGAAAAGATCTGTCATGTAGATAAAAGAGGAATATAACTGGTGTGGGGAGGAGAATGAGAGGCTTTTAGCCACAGCCAGCTCAAGTCAAGAGAGCCCTGGGAAGCTGGTGAGGTGTTGGAATAGCCTATAGCAGAGAGAAAATCAGGAGCACCAAAAAAAGCTTGGGACTACACAACCCATAGCACAGAAAAAGAGCTTAAATGACAAAATGATCAGAAAAAAAGCACTAACCATTGACAGCTACTTTCTGCTAGGGGTGATTAAAAAAAAATCCATTTCAGAAGAGGAAAGCAGTGACAGAATGCCTACATGTGAAGCCTCTAAGGGGTTGAAGAGCTGGTCTCAATTCCAAAAAAAGACTCTTGGAAGAGCTCAAAAAGGATTTTAAAAAATCAAAGAAGAGGAAAAAGAAAAATGGAGAAAAGAAATGAGAGTCATATTGGAGAATTATAAAAAAATTAATTGAAGAAAACAATAATTTTACCAGATTGTTTGCTGCTATGGGGAAGGGGGAAGACAGGGAGTGTGGCAGAAAAATGTGGAACTCATAAACTTGCTTATGGATGAATTGAAAACTACCTTTCATATAATCAGAAAAATAAAATAAAATAATAAAGAAATGAGAAATGAGACTTCAGAAAAGCCTGGAAAGATTTGCAAGAACTGATGCTGAGTGAAGTGAGCAGGACCAGAACAGTCTACATACTAACAACACTGTGTAATGATCAACTATGATAGACTTGCTCTCAGCAATACAATAATCAAAGACAACTATAAAGAACATCTGATGGAAAATACCCTCCATATCCAGACAAGAAAGTATGAAGTCTGAATGGAGACCAAAGCCTACTGTTTTCAATTCTTAAAATTTCTTTTATATATTTTTTCTTTCATGTTTTTTCCTTTTTGATTTAATTCTTCTTTCACAACATAATTAATATGGATATATGTTTAACATATTATACATGTATAACCTGTATTAGATTGCTTTCTATCAGGAGGAAAGGGAGAGGGAAGAGAAGATGGGAGAAAAATGATTGTTGAAAACTATCTTTGCATGTAATTGGGAAATAAATATTTTTTTAATAAAATAATACTATTGTTTGAAGTTAGGGAGCCTATCTAACCCATGATGTGGCTGACATATTGGCAAAAAAAAAAAGTATCTTCCATGAGGACTACATGGATACCTACAAGAAGCAAAAGATAAAAAATAAAAAAGCTCTTGAGGAAAGAACTAGGAGAATAAACAATTTATCAAAGAATATAGTAAATCTTACCCATGAAATGGACTCCCTGAAAAACAGAATATACTAAACAAATTAATGGCTCCATGAGATAGCAAGAAATAATTAGAACAATATCAAAAGATTGAAAAAAATGGGAAAATGTAAAACATCTGATATTATAAAAATCCAGAGCACTCCAGCCCTGAAGTCAGGAAGACCTGAGTTCAAATCCAGCCTCAGACACTAAATGATTACCTAGCTGTGTGACCTTGGGCAAGCTGCTTAACTCCATTGCCTTGCAAAAACCAAAAAAAAAAAAAAAAGGACCTGGAAAACAAGTCAAGAGATAATTTAGGAGTCATTATACTCTCTAAAAAAGAAAAAAGAGGATCTTTAATTTAATAGAGAATTTTCAAGTATTTCTAATGAAAAGGTCACAACTGGGAAGGAACTTTGAAATGTAAACTCAAGAGTTAAGAGAAACCTAAAAAATAAATGTATTTGAGCAACTGAAAGTGGTAATTTGATTGTAGTGATAACATTATAATGGGGGGGGGGGACAAGAAATGTGTCCCTTTGGGAACTTTGTTTTTAAAGAATATTGAGGTAGGTAAAAAAGCTAAACAAGACCTGAAGGGCAGATTGGTTCTGTTTCGAGGATTTTAAGAGGGAAAAGAGAAGGGAGAGTTAGAGAAAGGGAAATGTATAACATTCAATTCCCATACCAGCATAATGAGAAGAGGACAAAGTTGGGGGAGTGAATATCAGATGAGCCTTACTCTAATCAGAAACAGTCAAAGGAAGATTGAAGATACATAAACAGTTTGGTATAGAAATACATAAAACCCAACATGGAAACAAGTAGGGATGGTTAAGAGGAAAGATAATACTCAGGAGGAGATAGGCACAAGGAAAACAACTTTCTTGATCCTGAAAAGAGGACTAAAAGGGAGAAAAAAAGCAAAGAATTGAAATCTAAGGGGAGGGGAGGAGCCTTGACTCAAAATAAAATAAAACTGAATATTCAGAAAAAATTATCCAGCAGGGAGGACTTCATTATTTATAGAATGGCTGAATAAATTGTAATATGTGAATAGAATGGAATAATAGTATGTCATAAGAAATGGCAAAAGAGAAAACTGCAAGAAAATCTACCATTGCTTATCATGCATGATTTCTTTGATTCACACTTGGAATGATGAAAAGGAACTTAATTTTTCTAATTAAGTGTCTAAGAGAAGGAAGAAAAAAGGAGAAAAAAGATGTATGTTGAATAATATGGAAATATATTAAACAGGATTGTACATGTTTGCAGCCATGAAGATGGGGGGGGAGAGAGGTAGAAGTGTGTGGAACTCAAAAACTTGCAAAAGTTTGAATGTTGAAAACTATCTTTTTCATGTAATTGGAAATAATATATAAATAAATAATAAGCTTCTAATTAATTTATAAGTGGTGAACAAGGAAAAGGAAGGAGCAGGGACTTCCCAGTACCTTCCAAGAAAAGAAAAGATTATCAGGTAATTTCCTGTACCATCCTCTAGGTGGTGGTGTTAGCTCAGGACAAATGGGTGGAGAAAGTAGAAGTAGGTTAGAAAGAAGGAAGAGGCAAAACACTGATAGCACTCTTTTGGTAAGGGATATGTACTGAAATTTTACTTGAATTAAATATTTTACAAAATAAGTAGGGCATGTAGTCTTTTTCATTATATATTCCGTTGCAGGTATAAAATAGTATTTAATTGAACATGACCTATAGTTAAATTGAACATGATCCCAGCTCCAAAAATGTTTATATTGACCACTAGGTTAATTAACCTTATTTCAGATTGTTACCATAATCTGTTCTATTATTAGTCTAAAAAAAAAGCATCATGCTTTCTAAGTTGGTATCTTGTTTCTTTTTATTATATAACTTTATATACTAGCTTTCTACTACTCCATATCTGTAATTAAGATCATAGCTAGAATATTACTACAATAGAAATATCAGAACCTGGATTGATTGGATTTGGAGGGGGAGGAGGCTTCATTGGAAACCTAGGTTCCTGGGAGGAGGATGGAGTCATCCACAGTAATAGGGGAGTTAGGATAATAAATTTAGTTTATCCAGTACCTTTATCTAGTACCTTTATCCAGTAAACAGGTAGAGATGTGAGACTGGAGGTCTCTGAACTGGAAAAACTCCACATAATACTCAATTAACTACTAAATATTACATTTTACAAATAATGAGGTACATAGGTTACAATTGTAGACTAGAAATTAAGCAACAAACATTCATTGCTACAATCCTACTCTACTTCCTTTATCAGTAAACTTTACCATTCTCTATAAACTTTTTCATCTACCCTCAGTCCTTCCCTTTATCTCAGACTCTCAACTGAGAACTTTGCCTCATATTTTTATTTTTTAAAATTGCTGTCATTTGCTGTAAGATCCCTCTTTCCCCCCCCCTCTTTCTTATCTCATATTATAAGTCTTCTTCCACTGTCTCTTCCTTCATCCCTGACTCACATGAAGTGACCTTATTCTTTTTTTTAACTTAATCTGGGAAAAAAAAAACCTCCAGTTACATGAAAAGATAGTTTTCAGCATTCATTTTTGTAAAATATTGAATTCCAAATTTTTCTCCATCTGATCTAAGTTTTATATATATATATATATATATATATATATATATATACAATCATATTAAACATATTTTCATATTAGTAATGTTGTGAAAGAAGAATCAAAAATAAAAGGAAAAACCACAAGTAGGGAAAATCAAAAAATAAAATTCAAATGGTGACTATAGTACGCTTTAATGTACATTCAGATTCCATAGTTCTGCTTCTGGATATGGATGGCATTTTCCATCACAAGTGTTCTGGAATTGTCTTTGATCACTGTATTACTAAGGAAACCTAAGTCTATCATGGTTGATCATCACACAGTGTTGCTATTATTATGTGTACAATGTTTTCCTCATTCTGCTTACCATCAGTTCTTGTCTTTCCAAATTTTTCTGAAATCTGCCTGCTCCTCGTTTTTTAAAGAACAATAGGGGTGTCTAGGTGGCATAGTGGATAAAGCACCGGCCCAGGAGTCAGGAGTACTTGGGTTCAAATCCGGTCTCAGACACTTAATAATTACCTAGCTATGTGGCCTTGGGCAAGCCACTTAACCCTGTTTGCCTTGCAAAAAAAAAAAAACTTAAAAAAAAAGAATAGTATTATGTAAATTAGTAAATTGCCTTCTGTGGGGGGTGGGGGGGAGGGAAGTAAGATTGGGGAAAAATTGTAAAACTCAAAATAAAATCTTTAAGCAAAAAAAAGAACAATAGTATTATATGGTATTCATATATATCACAATTTGTTCAGTCATTCCCCAATTGACAGGCATCCCTCAATTTCCAATTATTTACCACTACAAGGAAAGCTGCTATAAATTACTTTTGTATATGTGGGTTCTTTTCTCTTTTTTTATGATCTCTTTGCTGGGTCAAAAGGTATGCACAGTTTGCCATTTTGAGTATGGTTCCAAATTGCTCTCCAGGATAGCTGGATCAGTTCACAACTCTACCAACAATTCATTAGAGTCCCAATTTTGCCACATCCTCTCCAACATTTATCATTTTTCTTTTCTCTCATATTGGCCAATCTGAAGCAATCCCTCAGAGTTGTTTGAATTTATATTTGTCTAATCAATAGTAATTTAAAGCATTTTCCCACATAACTATACATAGCTTCAATTTCTTCATTTGAAAACTGCCTGTTCATATCTCTTGATCACTGATCAATTGGGGAATGGCTTGTATTCTTACAAATTTGGCTCAGTTCTCTCTATATTTTAAAAATAAGGCCTTTATCAGAAACACTGACTGCAAAAGCCCTACTTGGGATTTTCTTGGCAAAGATACAAGAATGGTCTGCCATTCCATTCATCAGTTCATTTTATAGATGAGGAAACTGAGGCAAACAGAGTTTTAAGTGACTTAGCTGGTTAGTGTCAGAGGCCAGAATTTGAACTCAAGAAGACAAATCTTTCTGACTCCAGCTCCATCACTATCCACAGAGATTTAGTTGCCTTAAATTCCATTTCATAGAAGGCTGCTGACAGTTGTCTTCTGAGCAGCCTGGCAAAGGCTAAGCCTGTATAAGTACAGCTGAGGTTTCAAGCTTCTTCCTTCAAGCAGAGAAAATCACTTTTCCTTTCGGTTTGACTACTCCCTTAATTTAACCTTAAATCATGTGGTCCAACCTTGGGAAGATTCCTCCTGGACTCTCCTTTACTGAGAGATTTCCCAACATCTTTCAGAAGTCTGTGGGGGGGGGCACTACAAAATTATAAAGTAGGGGTTCAAAAGAAGAGCAAGGAGGGGGATGCTCCCTACTCCACTCATTGTGAAGGTGGGAGATACACAGTTGTTGCACATTATATGTGTTTTCAGTCTCTTTCAACTTTTTGATCAGTTCTGGTTTTTTCTTTTTTTCTTTTCTTTCTTTTTTTGGACTTTTAAAAAATACTATCTGTTTTCTTTGAGAAAGAAGGGAAGGATACTGGGGAAAACTATGAAACTGTAAAAAGCAAAAAACATGAATAAAAACTAATTTTTTTTAAAATTTTTAAAAGAAGACTAGGAGATGTGACTGATTTTAAAAATGATCTCATTCAACAATGGTTAAAACAAACAAAAAAAACTTTTGTCATTTAAAAAGCTAACCAGAAGACTTACTTCCCACAAGTTGTGGACAGTCTAGATTCTTTGCTAATACTGCACTGTTTATGGGGAATTTCTCTTTGTGTGTGTGTGTGTGTGTGTGTGTGTGTGTGTGTGTGTGTGTGTGTGAATTTTAATTTCAGGAAAGATAAATACTCCAAGAAAAAGAGCTTTGTTGATGTGGCTCATCATGGACAGGTGCACAGTCATTACTAATTACTAATTTATTACAGGATTCAGTCCCTTGGGTCCTGTTCACTCTCATTATAGAATCTTAAGTATTTAGGAAATCTTTAGAAGTACTGTCAGCAACCAGGAGGAGGTATTATCTTCCCCACTGTCCAACCCCTGAAACAGTCTCTATATCATTAATTATAATACATTCCCTGTTGCAAGTACAAGAAAAATAAGTGGCCAAGAGCTATTTGTACCCTATAGGGAACCTCAGAAATCAGCAAAAACTACAAATCAGATCAGTTTATTACTTTGCTGATTTCTAGACTTAAACTGAAAGAGAAAAAAATGTTAATAGCATATAGTTAAAAGTGCATAATGAATGTTAGAGAACTGATTGTAAAATATTTACCAGCAACCCTTGATCCTAAATTTAATTTTCCACTTTCACAAATTGGATTCCACCCCAGTGTCCCAAACCCTGCAACTAAAAATATCCTTTAAAAAATTGTTTGAAGGTACTCTTGGTTCTGTTAGAAATTATGAATTGGCAGACTTCAGAGAAAAGCCTGAAAAGATTTACATGTACTGATGCTGAATGAAGTGAGCAAAGCAGTGAGCAGAACCAGAACACTGCATATTGTATTGTGAGATGATCAGCTATGATGGACTCAGCTCTTCTCAGCAGTATAATGCTCAGAGACAGTTCTAAAGGACTTGTGATGGAAAATTCCATCCACATCCAGAGAAAGAACTATGGAGTCTGAATGCAGACTAAAGCAAATTATTTTCAGTTTTTTAATTTTGTTTCATGTTTTTTATAACATTGAATGGTTTTTCACTTTTTGTTCTGATTCTTCTTTCAAAACATGACTAACAAAATATGTTTAATATAATTATACACGGGGGCAGCTAGGTGGTGCAGTGGATAGAGCCCTGGCCTGGAGTCAGGAGTACCTGAGTTCAAATCCAACCTCAGACACTTAAAATTACCTTGCTGTTTGGGCTTGGGGCAAGCCACTTAACCCCATTGCCTTGCAAAAAAACTAAATATATATATATATACATATATATATATATATATAGTTATACATGTATAATCTATATTAGATTGCTCACTGTCAAGGGGAGGGGGAGGGAAGGGAGAAAAATGTGGGATTCAAAACCTTACAGAAAAAGGAATTTTGAAAACTTTAACTTTGTAATTGGAAAAACAAGTAAATTAATTTAGAAGAATTTTTAAAAATTATTTGAGGGTATTTTCCACTCAGCTAATCCAGTCCCATTTTGAGAAGTCCAAAATGTTAATTATGACTCTGCCCTTAAGTAAAGGCAAATCAATAAACATTTTTGTACACTATGCTAAACAATGAAGATGCAAAGAAAGGCAAAAAGCCCATACCCAGAGAGTTCACAATCTTATGGGGAGGGGCGGCTAGGTGGCACAGTGGGTAGAGCACCGGCCCTGGAGTCAGGAGCACCTGAGTTCAAATCCGAGTCTCAGACACTTAATAATTACCTAGCTGTGTGGCCTTGGGCAAGCCACTTAACCCCGTTCGCCTTGCAAAAAGAAAAAACCTACAAAAAACCCCAAAACAAGCTTATGGGGAAGAATCACTATGCAAACAACTATACAAAAACAAGGTATATTCAAGTAAAATTGGAAATAAGCTTAGAGGCAAGGCACTGGTATTAAATGAGTTTAAAGTGTTTCTCAGATGAGGGAATTTTAATTGATACTTGAAGAAAGACAGAATTCCAGGCATCATACACAGTTATTAAAACAGTTATTGAAAAAGCATTGAGGCAGCTAGGTAGCACAGTGAATAGAGAACTGGCCCTGGAGTCAGTAGTACCTGAGTTCAAATCTGGCCTCAGACACTTAATAATGTCCTGGCTGTGTGACCTTGGGCAAGTCCTTTAACCCCATTGCCTAGCAAAAAAGAAAAAGGAAATAGAAAAAAGCATTGAAATGATGAACAGGTAGATTTAGATTTTAGAAAAAAATCTCTCAAGACTTATATGAGGGGCAGCTAGGTGGCGCAGTGGGTAGAGCACCGGCTCTGGAGTCAGGAGTACCTGGGTTCAAATCTGGATCTCAGACACTTAATAATTACCTAGCTGTGTGGCCCTGGGCAAGCCACTTAACCCCATTTGCCTTGCAAAAACAAAAACAAAACAACAACAAAAAAGACTTATATGACCTGATACTAAGTGAAGTGAACAGAACCAGGAGAACTCAAACATAGGAACAGTAACATTGTGTGATGATCAGGAATGTTGGATTTAGCTCTTCTCAGCAATACAGTAAACAAAGACAATTCTAAAAGACTTGTGATGGAAAGTGCCATCCATATCCAGAGAAAGAACTCTGGGAGTCGGAAGGAAGATCAGAATGTACTATTTTCACTTTGGGGGTTTTGTGTATATGTCTGTATGTTTTTCCCCTTTTATTCTGTTCTTTCACAACATGACTAATATGGAAATATGTTTAACATGATTGCACATGTATAACCTATTTCAGACTGTTTGCCCTCTTGGGAAGGGGGGAAAGGAAAGAAAGGTAAAAAATTTGAAACTCAAAATCTTTTTAAAAAATGGATGTTATGGGGCAATTAGATGGCACAGTGGATAGAGCATCAGCCCTGAAGTCAGGAGTACCTGGGTTCAAATCCGGTCTCAGACACTTAATAATTACCTAGCTGTGTGACCTTGGGCAAGCCACTTAACCCCATTGCCTTGCAAATACAAAAAAAATGGATGTTGAAAAGTATCTTTACATGTAATTGGAAAAAAATAAAATACAATTAAAAAGAAAAGAAAGTATATTGAGTTGGGAGATGGAGTATCTTGTTTGAAAAATAACAAGAAAGCCTAAGTCACTGAATAGGGAACAGTGTATGGGAGTAAAATCTAAGAAGACTGGGAAGATTTGAGAGAACCAGGTAAAGACAAAGAAGTGGATTTTATGTTGGATCCTGGGGGTAAGAGAGAGCCACTAGAGTTTATGGGGTGGATGGGGAGATCAGCTGATATCACAGGACAGACTTAGATATTAGGGAGATCACAATGAATAGCAGAGTAGAGGATGGACTGGAGTGGAGAGACTTGAAACATGGAGAACTAGTTGAGTAATTCCTTAATTAAAGAGGCTAAACTCAGGAAAAGAAAATTAAAACACCAAGTCAAAGTATTGGTGGGATGGGTCCAGTCCTGAGGATTTGAACTTTCTGAGCTTTTTTTTTGGGGGGGGGGAGCAGCTAGGCAGTGGGGTTAAATGACTTGCCCAAGGTCACACAGCTGGGTAATTATTATGCATCTGAGGAAATTCAGGTCCTCCTGACACTAGGGCTGGTGTTCTATCTACTGTGCCACCCAGCTGCCCCAAACTTCTTGAGTTTTAAAGACAACTTTTCATAATAAAAACAGGACAATCCTATAGGTACAGGTTTACAAAAGAGGTGACTTAGCTCTTCCCCACTGTCACATCATAGGAAAATGAGATTTGAAATAAGGGGGATGGGGGGGCCTAGGTGGCACAGTGGATAGAGCAGTGGCCCTGAAGTCAGGAGTACCTAGGTTCAAATCCGGGTCTCAGACACTTAATAATTACCTAGCTGTGTGGCCTTGGGCAAGCCACTTAACCCCATTGCCTTGCCAAAAAAAAAAAAAGAAAAAAGAAATAAGGGGGATGGGATCAAAGTATACACTGACCTACACTTTTCCCAAAAAACTGATTAAGGCCAAATGTTGACTAACAGGCAAGACTAGTCAGACTAGAAAACAGTAGGGGTAGCTACATAAATTTCACGAATTCCATCAACACAGAGAAGGTATTCTAAAGAACATAATCTAGGCTTGGGTCCCTATCTCAGTTAAAAACAATTGCTTTAGAACTGTCCTGTTTCTCTGGCAGAGGTGAACCTAAAATGCAGAGTTTGGAATCATTGTACTTACTTTGACAAATTGACAAATGGGAAAATTGAGATTTAGCCGCTGATGTCATTAAGTCTTTGAGGGAATAGTTCTAGTAAAGTGGTGAACAAGGTCAATTTACAAGGGGCCTAAGGAGTGAAAAAATGGCCTTCATTGTCTTAGTACTGTAGTTGAACACTCCAATTCTATATATCCTGCCAATCTGAATCTACTCAAAACTGAGTTCCTTGGGATCTTCCTTCAGTGGCCACGATGCAACAAGCCCCAGCCCGAGGTTGTCCCATCATCCCTCTCCCCTGCTCCTTCTCACTTGAGTAACATGATCACAGCTGTGCTGAGCTTTGTGTTGGATAATCTGAGTCTCCACTAGCATGGAGTCATCTTTTTATTCTTCTCTGTCACACCTCTCTCTTCTTTCCTCCCTTGGCTTTTGGTGCCCTGATGCTCTCTGGCTTCTCCTCTGGCAAGCTTGATAAAGCTTAGTCCTTCTTGGTCCTTTCCTGGATCATCATCCATCATCTTCCTCTGGAAGGAAGGGGATCCTTCATTATCTTCTCGTTCACCTCCCAGTCTACTTCAGCGATCCCATTTGCACCCATGGGGTCAATGATCATCTCCCCCAAGATAACTCCATAACCCATGTGGACAGGTCTACTCTCTTGTGAACTTCAGACCCATATTACCATCTGCTGACTGGGGTGCCACAACTTCAGCCACAGGACCTTTCCCTCTTTCATGGCACTCTTCTCCAAGCAGGTGCTAAATCTCCTTGATTGTTGCTCTTCTGTTCCTCTCCCATCTGTAGCCTTCCCACTCTCTCACACAAATCCCACACAGCTACTCAAATAAGCTTCCTCAGGTGCTGGTTTGAATATTATGTCACTCCTTTGCTTCAGGAACTTTAGGGACTCTCTATTGCATAAAGTTAATTACAAATCCTTATATTTAACCCTTTCCCCAACATCCAACCTGCTTTTCTAGACATTTCATGTGACTTTTCAGCACACACTACTTTCAAGCTAAAGTGACTAGTAGTAGCTATTCATTAAACAATGTTCTATCTCCTAATTATGCCTTCTTTATTTTTCTTATCCCTGGAATATAATCCCTTTTCATCTAAACCTCTTAGAATCCCTAGCCTCTTCAAGGTTCAGTTCAGGAACCACCAGAACCTTTCCTATTCCTCCTGTAATTACTTTTTCTTACCACCTTAAATTTTCTTTTTAATCTTCCTCTTACATATATTCCTTAAATTTAGGAATGCTTCAATTTTATCTTTGTAACCTTAGTGTATTAGTGTAGCACTTTGGACATGGAAAGTACTTTAACAAGGGTTTGTTGAATTGAAAATAAAACAATGGAGACCATGAGTATCAATGACTCTGAAGAGTTTCCTAATATAAAGGGTAGGATGAAATAGAAGAAAGTTTTTGAAGGGTTGGCAGAATCAGTCTCCTAATAACAGAGTGGAGTAGTGAGCTTTCTGAGAGAACTTTGGAAAATCACTGTGGGGAGTATGGCTGTCAATTAGTGATGAATATAAACATTGCTGTGCATCTGTGAGGAAGCAGATGAACTTTAGACAATATGAATTTGTAGTGTGTGTCATCTGGATTATTTTGTGACTTACTTCAGCAGTGTTCCATTGGGTAGCTCAGAGCAATTAGCTGAGAAGGTGGGAGTTACTTAAAGTATGCTAAACCGTAAATAAAAGAAGATTGAAGAAATAAAGGTCCTGAGAGAGTGGAAGGCAATTATATTTAACTGTCAGGCCTAGACTATTATCTGTAATTAAAAAAAAACTTTATTTGAGGCAATGGGGTTAAGTGACTTGTCCAAGGTCACATAGCAAGGCAATTATTAAGTGTGAGGCTGCATTTGAACTCAGGTCCTTCTGACTCCAGGGCCAGTGCTCCATCCACTGTGCCATCTAGCTGCCCCTCAGGTGTACACTAGAAAACATATTGCAGTCAAAACAAGGGTGATAGATGAGGAGAATAGGGAAGTGTGAAGATTTGAGGTGGTGTGAAGATTAAGGAGCAGGTTTAAGAAGACTGGCAGTGTAGGTGAGACAGGGTTCAGATCTTGGAAGGAAAAGTCTACAATGCTGATAAGATATAAGTTGTCTTTCCTATTGTGGAAGATTGAGGTGAAGACAGGTCTATTTGAAGAAGTTGATGAACTGGTAGGTCAGAGCAATTTAAGAGTCATCAAAGTTAGCACTTAAGTCACCAAAAATGAGGGTAGAAGCCTTGAGGACAGGGTGGAGAAGATGGTACTAAACTCATTGAAGTGGGAAAATGACCTGAAAATCCAAGACAGAGACAGTATTATAGAGCAAATGGTTTAAATTTCAAAGGAGGATAGGCTGCTCATCAACAGTGACAGAATTATTGGATAATATGAAGATATTTAATCCTGTTGAGGAAAAACTTTAAAAATCTTGTGAAGTTTGTTCTATTAAGAAGTTACAGTAAGCTTAGATACGGTATCTCTGAACCCTTGCAGAAACAAACAGGGGGGAAAAAGGACCAATTTATATAAATCCAAGAATGGATTTCAAGCCACCCAGTCCAACCCCTCATTTAACATTAATACTACTCCTATTGTGCTACCAGCTCTTTCTGGTCCTTTATCTCTAGGCCTCAGGGACATAGGCACTTAAGTTTCAGGTATGACTCTAGGGAAAAAAGTTTCCATGGGGTTTGAATCTGCTGCCCTGATTTAAAGTAATATGCTACATCCTAATTTGTCAGAGGAAAGGAGTTACATCTGTGATACCTTTTTGAGGGTGAAGGTATAGGGCTACACTTAGGGTGTGCCTACCTCATGTTGCCAGATGCAGTAAAATGCTAGGGAAAGAATATTGCAATTATTCTCCATGAATCATCTTCAGTAAGTGCAGTTTGCAACCTTCCTTTGCTTGTCTTTGTTCTTTGTACACACCACTCCTTCCTACCTGTTGGATAGTTCTGGTTTGGTAAGTCCTTTGATCCAACTTGTTAGTGTTGGCCCACAGCCCAGGTATTACAGAGAAGACCAGCAGTACTTGGTCATTTAGAGGAAATAAAAGTTGTAACAGTTTTAGTAGCTTAATGAAAAAGGATGATTGATGAAACCTTGGGGTGATGTTTGCATACCCACTTTTATATGTTATACCCCCTAAAGCTGGAATTCACAATTCTAGGGATCATGAAGCTTTTGGCAGTGTGACAAAATTTATGAACTCTGTCAGAATGTTTTTAATTTCATAAAATTGCAAAGAAAACCAATATTATTTGAAAGTTATGAAAAATTTTTTTAAAATGATGGATCCAAATTTAAGAATGCTGGTTCAAAAGATATACAAAGGCTATATTGTGAGAGATACAAATTCTCAGAGTTAGAGGTAAAAAAGACAGCTTAGGAGCAGCTAGATGGCACAGTGAATAGAGCACTGGTCCTGGAGTCAGGAGGAACTGAGTTCAAATCCTGCCTCAGACACTTACTAATTCAATGACCTCAGGCAAGTCACTTAACCCCGTTGCCTTGCAAAATCCTCAACAACAAAAAGACAGCTTATTAAATTTTGGGTCAATATCAAGTTGGGAGTTGAATGACAGTCAAGACCTAAAAGGTAAAAATACTCTAGGACTAAATTTAATATTGAGAAATAGACTGTTGCAATAGTCTCCAATGGATCTCCCATTTCTAGTTTGTCTCCTCTTCCAACTTGATATTCTTAAAACACAAGGGTGACCACGCCATGCCCTTGTTTAAGACATTCTTGACTTTAAAATAAAGTATAGTGGGTCCTAAAAGTCTTAGTGTAGCTATATGAAAGATCAAAAGGTAAACCCTCATTAAAAAGGAAGATTGCACAATAAATATGTAAAATACCTAGACTTTTGGGAAACCAGCTATAAACCCATTTGCTTAATACCAAAAGTCTTTCAAGACCAGGCTCCAGTCTTCTTTACCATGCTAATTGCAATCAAACTGCATTCCAACCAAACTAGCCTGCTTGTTGTAACACAGAAGAGGAGACTAGCTTGAACCTGAGCAGTCTTCCTCACTTCAAGGTCAGTGCTCCATCTACTGAGTCACTTGACTGGTTCTCTCCATGGGCATTCCATCTCCCTTCTTTGTGCTTTTTTTTTGCACTGACTGTCCTCCAGACCTATAACATATTCATTGGTGGGTCTGACATGTGGTATCCTGTTAGTTCAGATGAAAGAGGCAAGAAAAGATCACTGAAATAGCTAAGTTACTTGGTCCTAACATAGAAAGAATAGGTAATATTTTAACTCTCCCCATCTCCATATGGAAATGTGCCTGTTCAGCAGAGCAGGCTGTGGTGTCTACCAAGTCTGAAGGACACCAAGCCCCACAAAGGCAGGATCTTTCCTTTCCAATTTGTAGGCGATCAGAGTGCCAGTTCAACAGAAACTGAGGAAACTGGGGACTTGTTTCAAGAGAAAACAGTCTGAACTTTAGGAAAAATCCAACCTCATCTGATACATTTTAGGAAAGGGGATAATGCCTAGCAGCAACATTTTTTGGTAGGCTTTTGAGTTCCACATTTTTCTCTTTCCCTCCTTCCCCTGATAGAGTTTATACATGTATAACAATGCTAAATACATTTCCATATAATGGATCATATCACAATACTATCTTCTTTCAAAGTTTAACTCAAGTAATATCTTCTACATCCTTGGGTTGCTCCCAATTACCCCAGGTACAAGTATATACCCCATTTACTCTATATTTATTTGTATGTTATACATTTACTTATGTGTATGTTTTGTCTCCTCCCCACCCCACCCCCAGCCCAAAAGGAAGGAAGTTTGTGAAGGATAGAGACTATTTTATTTTTGCCTCAATATCTTTACCTCTCAACCTAGTATATGGTACATAGTAAACATTAATTGAATGAATAAATGTGAAGGAAGATAGTAGTGCATGACCTCCAGAAAAATGCATTCAAATAGGTTAAGCAACACTAAAAAGACCACATGTCTAAGCCAGGAATTAAAAAATCAGCTTCATAAATATAAGATAGGAGTCTGGGGGTTTTAGTATGCCTCAATAAACATTAAGAGTCAACTATAAGCCAATCACTTTGGAGATAAAAAGGAAGCTCAGTTTAAGGGAGACAACATACAGACAGCTATGTATAAACCAGCTATATATCAGCTACATTGGAGAGCCCTGGAAATGAGACCTGGGAAAATCTTTCTAGAGAAAGTCAGATTTTAGCTTTGACTTGAAAGAAGTAAGCCAGGAGGCAGAGATGAAAAAGATCATTCCAATAAAACCAGTTTTAGGAGCAGGAACATCTTTGGGGTATAGGGTAGGTTAGTGTCACTGAATCCCAGAAAATGTTTGGATGTAGTGGTGTTTGAGGTATAAGAAATGTTGGGTGGAGGTTATGAAGGGCTTTGAACAACCCAAGTAGACCAACCAGAAATCTATTGCAATAGTTCAGGCAAAATTGAGAGGCCTTGGATGATTGGATGGGGAGAGTGGAGTCAATGAGTTTGGGTGACTGGGAGAATGGTGGTAAATAGGTTAGGAAGAAGGGAGGGGGAGGGGGGAGGGGAGAGAGAGATATTAAGAGGTATTAAGAAAGACTTGGAGTTTAATTCACAGGTTACACAAACAGTTTACAAGTTACTAAATAAAGTTCACAAGTGACTACAAAAAAAGTCTTTGGAGAAGCAACAAGATAGTTTTAGTAGAAGTATGGAGTTAAAAGAGACAGCCACAAGCTAGGTTGTTGAGACCATTAAGGACAGCTAAGAGGGAGGAAAGAGTGGAAGACATTATCTGGGGGATCAGGCTCCCCAGATTGGGATAACTTCACAACAAGACAAGCAGCATAAGTAGTAGACAAGATAAGTGGAAGAAAAGGGCAAATGGGTGGGGGAATCCTGCTTCCCCAGAGTAGACTGTACTCCAAAGGTAGGAGCAGCAAGGTATGTTAGAGCATAGGGTCAGGAGAGTTTGGGGGATGCTGCTCCACCAGAACAGGTTCCTCCAAAGAAGGATGTGCAGATCAACTGAGTGAGCTGAGCTGAGCTTTTAAGCTTTAAGAAGATGTAGGTGGGGGCAGGTAGTTCAGAGAGCAGAGACGAGATAATGAGAGGTATAGATAGGGGTGGTGGTAGGCCAAAGAGAATCCTTTAAGAGATTCATTTTTTTTTTTTTAATGTCTGGGGCTTTTTGTGCCTGGGGTCAGGGATTTACGGAGTCCATGCCAGAGAGGAGCAAGATATTTTACTAAAAGTTCAAGGACCTTATCTCATAGCTTGGACAATGGGATGAGGGGGGAGAAGAAGAGATATATGGTCAGTACAGAGGGTACAACTTAATAACTATAAAACATCTCTGTCCAATATTTCCCCTAGCACTTGGTATTGTTTTGGTTTTTTTAGGTTTTTGCAAGGCAAATGGGGTTAAGTGGCTTGCCCAAGGCCACACAGCTAGGTAATTATTAAGTGTCTGAGACCAGATTTGAACCCAGGTACTCCTGACTCTAAGGCTGGTGCTTTATCCACTATGCCATCTAGCCGCCCCTAAAGTATTGTTTAGTAAATGCTTTTCACTTATTTTCACCTCAAACTGTACTTGCTTCCGTGCTAGTGCTATAGGACATACTTATGTATTTGACTTTAGTCCTATCCTTCATTAGGGGAATTGATTTTTGGACTGAATAACTTCTTTGGATAATTTATAGTTTAGTTGCTTGAGACCCTGAGGGATCCAGTGACTTGCTAAGGGTCACACACTCAAAGGTGGGACTTGAATCCAGTTCTTTCCTGGCTTTCAAAACATAACTCCATACATTAGGGAATATGATTTAATCTTTACTACGTTCTCTCTCCCTACATCTCTTTCCCAATCCAAACCCAAACACAGTAGGCAATGAGTAGTTAACTGTAGAGAAGATCACAAATCCTTGGAATTCAGGGCCAGTAAGTGGCTGAGAGTAAGGTATAAAAAGAATGGAAAGGTAGTTGGGGGCTAGGTAATAAAGATATTTAAATATCAAGTAAAGGGTTTTGTATTTGAATCTGGGAGTGATAGGGATGGTGAGTTGGGCCTGGAGAAGACAACTCATATAACATCTCATTCACCTATTAGCTATGCAAGTGAACTGGGCAAATCACTTAATTTGTTTGCTTTTAACTCTTTGGAGAAGGAAAAAGACAACCACTCCAGTATCTTTGCCTAGGAAAACCCCATGGATTTTTATGGTCCATAGGGTCAAAGTTGGGTGTGAGTGAACAACAAGAATAGGGACAGGGAGCCCCTGGAGTTTATGGGGGAGGGGGGAGTATGTGACATGATCAGATCTATACTTTAGGAAAACCATTTTAGCAGTTGAATGATGCATTAAAATGAGGAGACTTGAGGCAGGAAATCCACTAGCAGGTTATGGCAAGGATGCTGGTGTGGGGTGATATACAGAGCCTACGTTAGAGGGGTGGCAATCTCAGAAGAAAGGAGGCCTGTTGGAGAGGTGGTACCGAGGGGGCTGAGAGCCAGAGAGATGAGGGTGACTTACTCCTAGGTTTTGAGCCGGAAGGACCAGGAGGATGGTGAGCCCTCTAAAATATTGCAGAGGGGGAGTTCAGTTTGGACATACATTAAATACCTGTGATCCACCTGGCACTGTTCTAAGTTGTAGGGATCCAAAGTCAAAAATGGAACGCTTCCTGCCCTGCAAGATACTCTCTTATGACTTCTCTTGAACCTGTCCTTTTTTCCCATTTGAAGAATCTCTACCCTCATTCAGCAGTTTTTTCACCTACCATAAGGCTTATAAAAACAGCCTCCTAACTGGCCCTCCTTGTCGGATCCCCCTCGGCCCCTTGAGTGGCTTTCCTGGGGCAGCGGCCCGACCCTGGCTCCTTCCCAGGGCTCCGGGCACTCGGCACCCTCGAGGCTCAAAGGGAAACTCCTGCTTGCCCCCAGCTCCTCCCTTGGGCCTGCCATCTGCCCGCGTGCTACCCCTAGTGTCGGCCCCCTCTTTTGCCCTTGAAGCTCCCCCTCGCACAGTGGGGTCCGGTGACCGGGCCCCCCAGATGCCTCCCCCCCGAGGGCTCTGGGGTTCCTCTGGGCTGGGGGTCGCTCCCCCTCGATGGCACTCCAGTCCGGGGGGCTCTTCTGGCGCCAGCGCGCTGCCAGGCTCCCGGCCGCCTCCCTTTGCCCCTCTGCCCCCGGGTCCTCCTGGCTGTCCCGGCGCCCCCTCCCCTGTTTTGCGGTAATGCCGGTGTACCAGGACCCCAGAGCCGGGCCCACGCTCCCCACCCCCCCCGCCCGGGGTCAAGGCGCCTTTCCCGCAGGTCAGAGCCGTGCCCTCTCGCTGCCAGCCGGGGGATGCCAGCCGGGGGCGCTGCCAGCCGGGGGATGCCAGCCGGGGGCGCCACCGCCCGTGCCGCGCAAGGGAGAAAGCAAAGCGGCCCCATCAGAGTTTCCACTTCCCCGTCGGGCTTCCTCCCGCGCCCCGGGCGCACTGTCCCTTTCTCCGCCTTCCCTCCGGCCCTTTTCCCTGCGCTCACTTTCCCCTCTCCCCGTCCCGCCCCGCGTGGACGCCGGGCTTGGGCTCGGGCGCCCGGGCCAGGCCTTGGGGAGCCAGGCGGCCGGCCCGCTGGCCCACTCCCACTGCCAGGCCGGCCGGGCGCCCCACGCCGGGAGCTGAGGCCGCCCTCCCCAGCCCCACGCCGGGGGGGGAAGGAGGGCCGGGCCGGGCCGGGCCGGGGCCAGAGCGGGCGGGAGCCCGGGGCCGGGGAGCGCATCCTCTCGCGAGAGCTCCCCTCGCCCCCACCCCCACCCTCTCCGCAGGTCTCACGTGACGGCGTGGGGGAGGGGGCGGTCTCGCTGCGGCGGTCACATGATCCCCGAAGCCGTCCGCCGGGGTCTCCTTGAGCTGCGGTAGCCGGAGCGCCGGGGGCTTCTCTGCGGGCCGAGACGTCGTCCGCCCCTCCGCGCCCTTAGCCCCCCTCCCCATCGGCGGCCAGCAGGTCGGGGTGCCCCTCGCCCCCCGCCGCCGCCGTCGTCACTGCCAACCGCCGCCCGCCCGGCTCCCCCAGCGCGCCTCGCGCCCCCGGCCCCCCGCGGCGCGCCCCCAGCCCGCCGAGCCGCCCCCCGCACCCATGGCTGCTCCCGGCGGCGCCCGGACGGCCCAGCGGCTGCTCTTGCTGCTTCTCGGTAAGATGGAGGCGGCGGGGAGGGGCCCGGCCTGGTAGGAGGACGGGCGCAGGCCGGGCTGCCGGCGGGGGAGGAGGGCCGGGCCGGGGCCGGGCGGCGATGGGCAGCGGGCCCCGAGGCCTCGGCCCGCCGCTCCCGCCGGCCTTCCGCGTGGAGGGTTTAAACCGAGGCGGGACCTGGGCCTGAGGCCCGCCGTGAGGGCCGCCACCCCGCCGGCGGGGACTGGAGCCGGGCCGGGCCTGAGGGCCGCCACCCCGCCGGCGGGGGCTGGAGCTGGGCCGGGCCTGAGGGCCGCCACCCCGCCGCCGGGGACTGGAGCTGGGCCGGGCCTGAGGGCCGCCACCCCGCCGCTGGGGACTGGAGCCGGGCCGGGCCGGGCCTCCCAGGCCTCGGGTTTCGCAACACCGCCCCCGCCCGTCCTGCGGGTCCCGGGAGTCGGCCGGATCCCAAGCCGCCGGGGGCTGGGAACGGGGGAGGATCCGCCACGGGCCCGGGGTCGGAGCGGGGCGGCGCCCCTGCCCTCGGGCGAGGCGCTCACCCCCGAGCCGGGCCCTCCAGCTCTCGGACGCGGACCGGACCCTTCCCTGCCTGCCTGCCTTCTCCTCGGGCTCCGACACTACACATACGCGGGGGGGCGGCCTCCCCTCTCAGATGTAGCCGGCCCCTGGGGATCTCGGCGAGAGGCCAAGGACTTCTTGGAAAAGGAGCTCAGCACCCATGATCATATTCCATCCCTATCTGTCAAACTCTTAAAACACGCTTTTAACTAAACAGTAGATCTATTCTCTCGCTCCCCCCCCACCTGTTGTTAACTTACTAACGGATCTCCGGGGTGGTTCCTTGTATTCCCCTTTCCATTACTTGTAAGTTTTCAGTGATTAGAATGTCTTTGGTTTTTCAGAAAGTGAAATGCGTGTAAATGCTTAAAGATATTCACACTCGTGAAATATCCCTTAAATCGAGTCACCTCCAAGCACACGTTAATGCTACTACTCTCTGTGGAGTAAAAGAATTCTGAATCATCTGTAGAGATGACCTTGTTCCAGTAGTAAATTTGAAACCATTGCATGTGACCGGTGAACCTTGCCATCCTGTGTAATTAGTTGCAAGTGGCATTGTTTGAACGAGTCAGCTATTTTGCCTTGCTCAAATACGATACCCACAATATTTTATTAGAAATTCTAACAAGCATTATAACTCATTTTTCCAATTTGTTTTCACAATTAACCTACTTGAATTTGGGAGAAAAAGACATTCTTTGCTCATACAATAACAGCTTGTTTCCTTTGTTGAATTTAGAAGCTTAGAGTATACCTAGAACCCAGGCAGTCTCTTGAAACCTTTTGGAAACCGGTGGCAAGATTAGAAATCAACAAATTGTCAGTGTCTTATTTCACCAAGAAATGAAGGATAGCATATATATATATTTTCAATTACACACCCTAAGGTGCTCTAATTGATTATATGGTTTAAATTCTTACTTTTCACTCAAAAATAATCCATCTCTCAACCACTCATTCCTTTTCCTGTTAAGTTCATCCTTTATGATAAATTTAGAAATTGCTTAGAGAGTAAAAGGCAGGAAAACTAATCTCTTCCTCAATCTGTGAATCAACAGGAAGAGAAATTAGACACTAATTATTTATTAAAATGCAGATCTGGCTGAAGTTGCCTGTTTCATTTTTGGGTGACTTTCTTAAAACCTCACATTGAAATAAGAAAAATATCCAAAATTACAAAATTGTTTTTTTATGTGGAAAGACTGTCTTACTTTCACACCTTGTGTTAAGAATTAATTTATTGAAATGAAATTTGACTTAAATGAAATGAAGTCTAGCAAAAAAGCAAAGGTCTTATAGACTATATTAAAGGAAAAACATTATATTCCTCCAACTGACTACTGTTAGTGTTTCTAATACAAGACCACTTTTTCACTGGACTAAGAACCTTAACAATTGACCCTTCCTTAAATGAAAGAAAAGTCATAATTTACCACAGGTTTATAATGTTCATTATTTTTTTCCCATTTTCCCATTAATACATAATTATACATCCATTGGGTTCTTTGTATCATACTAGTTACTTGGATAAACTTACTATGTATGCATTAACTTTGAATTGGAAACTTTAGCCAACTCAAATTTTCTTATAAATGATTGGCTGAATTCCCCCCCCCCAAAGGAAATTAAATGGGACTTGTTGTCAGGGTACATTTTTATTTGAATCAAAAGACCGGAATAAATAAATTTTTTTCTGCCAAAAGTACAATCAATCCTAGAATTTAGAGCTAAAGTACATATGATCTTCAGAATTGTGAAGGTGTGAAGTTTGTTTTTATAATGTATATACTCAGGAAAATTTTGTGAAGGTTAAGAGAACATCCACCATCAACAGCAGATTATATAAATTGGTTTCTCTGAATTTTTTCTCCTTCAATACATTCACAAAACAAGCAATTGTGTAATTTTGGATATCTTACTTATTTGAAAAAGCCATACTAAAATGAAATAGGCAATTTTCAGTCAAGTCAGCATTTTAGAATTTAAAGTATTAGGTTAACTTATTGCCTAATTTCTCTTCCTATTAATGCATAGACTGGGAAAGAGAAGTTTTCTTGACTTTTTAGTTTCTGAACAATATCTTAGTTTATTATAGAGACATATTTAACAGGATAAAGACTGAGTAGTTGAGAGATAGGTTATTTCTTGTGGGGGAAGTTCCAGCAACCCTTGAAAAATTATCAATAAATTTTTAAAAAGACTTAGGGCAGGGGCGGCTAGGTGGGGCAGTGGGTAAGTGGATAAAGCCCTGGAGTCAGCAGTACCTGGGTTCAAATTGGATCTTAGACACTTAATAATTACCTAGCTGTGTGGCCTTGGGCAAGCCACTTAAACCCCTTTGCCTTGCAAAAACCTAAAAAAAAAAGACTTAGGGAAAATTGGATAAATGTTCTGAGGAGGATTCTCAAAGAGATATCAAAGGCTGTTGGAAAGAAATAACTACCTACACCAAAATTATGAATTAGTTCAAAAGAGTAAAATAATCTTTGATTTTTATAGAAGAGTATAATTTAAGCATTTTTAAAAATTTTGATACCTTAAGTATCTTTAAATCTGCCTTAGAAACTTTCCTGAAATATGTTGAAATGTATTATATTGCAATTGTGAGATTTCTGGACAGCAAGATTATATGAACATGGTTAATAATTAGATGTGATAACCTCTCTTCCATACTGAGTTATTTTTTTTGCTTTATTTTAAATAAAAAATATAATTAAATGTGTATGCATAAGCATTCTAATAATATTTTGCTATCTCAGATTGAGAATTGAAAGCCAGAAAGGAGATGATAGAGCCAATCTAATCCCCACCTCTCATTTTACATAAGAGGAAGTAGCTTTTTAAAGGTTCAGTAATTTTCTAAGGTCATACCACAAGTTAGAACTTTGACCAAATCCAAATCTTCTGCTCCCATTGTTCTTTATTGGTTTTTATACATTTTTTTTGCAAGTCAATGGAGGAGTTGAGGCTTGCCCAAAAAGTGTCTGAGGTCAAATTTGAGCTCAGGTCCTGACTCCAGGACCAGTGAGTCCGATGCACCACCTAGCTGCCCCCTTATGCAGTTTGTCTAATCAAGAAGTTCTTAGTTCTGATCAAATTATAGAAAGAACCTATCCTAGTGAGTATAATTCTAAATTGGAACTTTTGCAATCATAGATAATAGGCTAGGAAATCCTTTCATTTTGGAGTTGTTCCAGAATGAACTAATATGGTATTTCAAGTCAGATTATATTAATTGATGAAAAACAGACTATACAGGTAATTCATTGGGGTTTTTTTTTGTCTTGGAAATAAAATTTAGTATTTGAAGCTACTGGAAGGAAAATTGATATAGTATGGTCCAGAATTTATATAGAAGTATCAAGTTTTAATAGAACATGTATTCTACAAAAAAATTCAAGACCCACCTGAATAATATGGAAGCTTCTTGAGGGCAAGACATGATTTATCTTGATATCCTCTGTACAGAGTACAGTAGGTATTCTTAATTGATTTGATTCCTTTCTGCTTTATTTTTAAATTGAAACTGCATTCTAGTAATATTTTGTTTTCCCAGAGATTGGGAATTGAAAGCTGCAAGGGACATGATGAGTCAATCTAATCCCAACCTGTCAAATCATTGAAACTCTGATCCTACTGTTAATTAGGTATAATTCTGGTAAGATTGGTGATAGAGAGGAAGGAACTAAACATTCATATAGTTCTTTAGGCTCAGTGCTTTTTTTGCAAATATTTCATTTGATCCTCTCCACAACCCTGGGAAGGAAGTGTTATTATCCCTATTTTACAACTCAGAAACTGAGGTAAACAGGTTAAGTGATTTGTCCAGAGTCACATTTTAGGCTGAATTTGAGTTCATTCCATCAGCTGCCTCCAAATTTGTAGTGCTTAGAGGGACTTTAGCTATAATCTTGTTTCCTAGTTCATAGCTTATTAGAGCTATGGTTCTAGAAAAATCAAGGGTGCAAGGAAGCTTAATGCTTAATATTCTGGGATCATTTAATGTACTTAGTAACAACCCCTGTACATCCTTGATCACTATTTAAGCATTACTATTACAGCAGTACTATTATTATATAACATCTATATTGTATGAGACAAAGAAGTTCAGTATTACTTTCACAAGGCAGGGAAGCATGGAATGTAGTACTATATTAAAGTTCCTACTCTACACCTTTTAAAGACTGAAAGACTGTTTAAAGATGGCTTTGGCTGATTAAAAATTGGGTGTCTAATCTGGAGAATGCTCAATCATTTGGACTTTGAACCACAGGCCATTGTAGTTTTTAAGTATTATAAGCGTGATACTCTGTTAGTTGCTGGTTGTACAAAATCAAGAGTGGAAAAAGTTACTGTTAAAGTCCCTCTGAGGATGGCAACATGAGTCAATGAATGAATGAAGGGAATGAATTTATTAAGCACCTACTTAGCAATTAGAATACAAAGAGAAAAGCAGAAACAGTTTCTGTTCTCAAGGAATTCACAATATAATGGGGAAATGACTTAGTTTCAACTGCAAGTCAGTTGGAAAATAGAGATGGCAATATATTTTATGTCATTTCCAATCATGAGATTATCATTTCTGGTGTTGAACCATTTGGCAGTGTCAAGGACTTTGATGAGAACTTTTGGGTTTTGCGGAACTTAATGAAGCACCTCTGCAGATAGAGGCCACAAGGAGTGGGGCTGCCTTTTGGTGGGCCCTTAGCTGTGGCTGCTGCTTGTGGTATTAAGGAAAGTGCACCCCTTCTTCACAGTAACTTCCTTGGGTAATACTTGTGGGACCATAACCTGTGATTTCTAGGACAGTCCTTTTCCTAAGACTGGGAGGTGGGAGTAGTCTCATCCTGTACATACACCCATCAGGATGGTCTGAAGGGGGATGTGGTGTTTGACTTGGCTACCACATCCGGTTTACCACAGCCAGGAGGCTTATGTGTGTGTGTGTGTGTGTGTGTGTGTGTGTGTGTGTGTGTGTGTGTTCAAAATAGTTATAAAGTAATTTTGAAGGGAAGTTAGTTACTGATAGGAAGATGTTCAGGAATGTCATGTAAATGGTTCCTTTTGAGCTGACTCTTAAAGGGAAATTAGGGAATTTGAAAATGTTAGAGTGAGGGAGTATGTTGCAGGTATGTGGGACAGCCACTGAAATAGCTGAGAAAATTTAGATGGAAGAGGGTTTAGGAGAGGGGCCTGATTTGGATGATAGTCCAGCAAGAGACAAAAGGAATGGTTAGGCAGCTAGAAGTGTCATGAAAATTCATAGAAAGGAGAGGCTCTGTGTGTGTGTGTGTGTGTGTGTGTGTGTGTGTGTGTGTGTGTGTGTGTATAGTTAAAGTTTTCAGTGTCAGATGCAGAGAAGTCAATAAGGATGAGGATTGAGAATGGCTAGAGGAGGCAGATTGAGACAATGATGAGGTCAGAAGACTAGAAAGATGAGAGATTAGGGGTGGCTAGGTAGCATAGTGGATAAAGCGCCAGCCTTGGAGTCAGGAGTACCTGGGTTCAAATCCGGTCTCAGACTCTTAATAATTACCTAGCTGTGTGGCCTTGGGCAAGCCACTTAACCTCATTTGCCTTGCAAAAACCTAAAAAAAAAAAGATGAGAGATGTTCAAAAATAAATTTCTGAAGACCAAAAGGAAAAAATTCCAATGAGGAAGAAAAATGGGGTTTTTTTTTTAAGAGACTGATTTGGAAACACAGCAAGACTCAGCTGGCAACTTAAAGGGGGGAAAAAGGTACAGTGAATGAAAGGAAGTCAGGTTAACCAGAAACTGAACAAAGAAATGTATATAGACCTGTAAAAAGTAGTGTAAGAAAATTCAAACCTCAAAATGAACTGAGGCTTTTTAAATTATATGGGGGGATGGGGGAAGATGAGCAAAGAAGGGGGGCTAGGACCTTTGCTTGAGGTTGATGGGATGTCAACAGAAAGAAAGCAAAGGCGTTTCTTGTTTCTGTTCTTCAAAAATGAATAAACTTTAACCTGGAAATGACAATAAAAAGGTATGGCCATAGTAACATGACTTAGCTATTCTTGATGAATTATTACTTTTGAGAATTCTCTGAGCATTGCCTATAGATAAACTACATTGCTGAATTTTGAAAGAATTGGCAGATATGATTGTGTAATAACACTCAGTAATATTTGAATAATTTTGTGGAAAAATAAGAGCCATCATGAGATTGGATAAAATCAAGTTTTATTTCTGTTTTCAAAAAAAAGGAAAGAATACAGAGTTTGTAAACTATAGATCAATGAACTTAATTTAAATTCCTTGGAAAATCATTAAAAAGGTAGATGGTGAATACCAGAAAGGGAAGCAATGAATACAAAAAAAAAGTGAACATGGCCTCATTTTCTATTTTTTTTTTGACAGAATAACTAAACATAGATGTGATGAATATTGTGGATGTAGTTTATATGTGGATTTTTGTTGTTCAGTTACTTCAATTGTGCCATGATTCTTCATGACTCCATTTGAAGTTTTCTTGGAAAAGATAATAGAATGGTTTGCCATTTTCCTTCTCCCAACTCATTTGACATGAGGAAACTGAGACAAATGGAGTGAGTGGGAAATGACTTAGCTAGTGAGTGATTGAGACCAGACTTGACCAGACTTGAACTCTGGGATTTGAATCTGACTCCAGATGTGACACTCTGTCTACTGTATTACTTAGCTGCTCCTTAAAGAATGTTTTTTAAAAATAGGAGTTCCAAATTTTCTTCCTGCTTTCTTCCTCTTCTCCCCTTTGAGAAAGCTAGCACTTTGATGTAGATATAGATATAGATTTTGTATGTGAAGTCATTCAAAGCATATTTCTTAGTCATATTGCAAAGTCATATTCTTTATTAGTCATGTAGACCCAGAAAAAAAAGAAAAGAAAGTGAAAATACTCTCTCTCAAAGTGGATAGCATTTATGTTGGCTCACACAGAGGAATATCTTAGTCCTTCACAGCTGATCATTATACAATATGGTTATTGATTTTATTAAAACTTTTGATAAAAATATTTCACACTATTCTTATGGAGAAGATATGCAGACATGTTCACATATAGGTTGAAACCTAATAGTGGTTAATTGTTTGATGTCTTTATGGCAAGAAGGTGTCCGGCAGAGTATTCCAGGATCTAGATTTGGAAAGAGTGCATTTTGACAGTTTTTTAATGATTGGGATAAAGGCAGTGATATTATGCTCACCAAAGTTTCTGAAGATAGAAAAGGTAGCAGGATAGCTTGCATACTTCCTGAAAAGTGACAGGATCCTGACAGGCTATATAGGTCTTATTACATAGGCAGTGATAAAAATTCAAGCCCACAAATTAAAAAAATGGGAGAGACATGGGTTGGCAGTGTTCTCAAAAGGATCTGAAGGTTTTTATGAATTCAGTATGAGCTAGCACTGTGATATAGCAAGCAGAATAAGTTAATACAGTCTTGGGCTACATTAAGAGGGCCATAACTTGGGACAACTAGGAGGCTCAGTGGACAGAGCACTGACCCTGGAGTCAGGAGTACCTGAGTTCAAATCCGGCCTCAGACACTTAATATATTATTACCTAGCTGTGTGGCCTTGGGCAAGCCACTTTAACCTACCCGGTGTGCCTTGTAAAAAAAAACCCAACAGAAAAAAAGGGGGGCTATAACTTCCAAGAATAGAGAGGTGATAATCTCATTGTCCTCTGTCCTTGTCAGACCTCTTCTGGAGTTTTGTGTTCAGTTCTGAATACCACGGTTTAAAAAGGATGGTAAGAGTCCTGAGGATGTGATAAGAAGATCAGTTGAAGGAATCTGGATCTGTATTTGAGAAAACACAGGAGGGACGTGATCTGCTGTGTGTAGTGATTTTTGAAGGGTTATCAAGTGAGGGAAAGTTTAAACCTGTTTCAGTATAAGTTGAAAAGAGGTAAATTTAGGCTTAACATCAGGAAAAATTGAAAAATTAGAGTTGTCCAAAAGTGGAATGGCTTGCACCTCTCAGTGCTAGATTCTTCTTTCCACCTGCCCCCCCAAAAGCAGAGGTTTAAGATTCTTTTGAGTTAGAGGATATTCATGTATGAGGTTGGACTAGGGAATGACTGCATATGTTTCTTTCTCTCAAATTCTGTGATACATGATTTTTTTGGGGAAAAAAACACCTCAGTTTAAAATAGCCTGTTTTCCAAAAGATAATTTTCATATAAATTCTTGATTTTTTCCCCCTCTTATTGACAGGACTCATACATGTTGCATCTTCAATATTTGTGGTGAGAAATGACACTGAAGCTGCATGCATAATGGCTAACTTCTCAGCTGTCTTTTTTATGAACTATAGCACTAAAAGTGGTTTTGTGGTGAGTAATGGTTCAAGATTTTAACAAACATTATATTTAGTCTTATTTTTTTTAGCTTTCAACAGTACTATGTTTTACTTTCACCAGCTCCTATGTTGATACTATTGTCATTCTTACTCTGAAATCTATTGCTGGAAAAGTAAAGAGGCTAAGGGTTTCTTTGACTAAAGTATACTCAGAAGACAAGTTTTAAGAAGTATTTGCTTCCCTGCCCTGGGGAAAAGTTAATTGGGATCTGAAGTAGTTATTGCCTTTGCATGAATATCTGCTCTTTTGCTCTATACTTTCTGTCTAGTGTATTTCAGTGAGAAAAATAGATTATAAAAACAAATTGGCAGTTTATCTACTACATTTTAAATCTTAGACACTTTTCTCAATAAGTAATTAAAAGCAGAAACAATGTTATTGGCAGGTAACTTTGTGATTTTTTTTCACTTATATAAAGTGGATTGCCATTCCTTTTAACATAACAAGGTGTGCAGTTTAAAATCTATACTAGCCTAACCCATTTTTTTTATCATTTTTGCTACTGTGTTTCATTTGAACTGTTTTTGACTTGGGGTCAATAAAGAGCAAGCCTTAGAAATCAGTGAATCCTGGGGTCATCTCCCAACCTCTGGGTCAATACTGATTATTTATAGTCAAATCACAACCTTTCAAAGGCAGCTGCTTACCTTAAACAACTGTTAGGGGACCAGTGCTGATCTGTACAGAATTCTGTACCTTTGAATTCACTTAATAAACTTTATTCTAACAAAGTTTCAATGTAATTGTGTTGTAGAATACAACTTTTGAACTTCCACAAAATGCAGTGTTATTGAATAGCAGCAGTTGTGGTAAAGAGAATTCTTCTAATCCTGTCCTAGTTATTGGTTTTGGAGAAGGACATTCTTTGACTCTGAATTTCACAAGGACTACAAAGAATTACCAAGTTCAACTATTAAGTTTTACTTATAACTTATCTGATGGAACTTTTTTCCCTAATGCAAGTGCAAGTCCCAAAGGTAAGGAAAAATGTATTTTACTAGTTTATGGAGAAAATTTTGGGAGGGAGCTGTTATGAAATTCTGCTATATTTGTAAATTTTTTTGTCATTATACAGAATTGAGTGTGGAATCCAAAACTAATATTCAAGCAGATATAGATAAAAAATACAGATGTGTCAGCAGCAGCCAAATAACCATGAATAATGTAACAGTTACCCTCAGTGACGTCACCATTCAGGCATACATTTCAAATAATAACTTCAGCAAGGAAGGTAAGTGCTTTTAATTATTCAATCATTTGCCTTGTTTTCAGTGACTGAACATTACTATGTTCACATTGCTTTATGTCTGGGTAAAATTGTGGATAAGCATTCATTTTGGCAGCCGCTAATAAAGTTGGCAAACTGCACTGTTTAAGGAGAGCCATCCACCATACCATCCCTTTCTTTTTAGCTATGTTGGCCTTTTTGATTAGGATTGGTGAGTCCTAGTTTAAAGGAGTAAAGTGCTGGGAGCTTGTGTCATCTCATTAGCTTCTGTTTGGGCCATTCCAAGTTTGTTTCTCAGTTTTGTACCTTTTGTTCCAGCCTTTTAGTTTTCTTTCCATTTCTTTCATGGATCTTAATTCCTAGTTTTTCTTGTTAGTCCTCTCATTTGACTTTTTTAATTTAAATCTTTTTTCTTTTTTTAGTTTTTTTGCAAGGCAATGGGGTTAAGTGGCTTGCCCAGGGGCACACAACTAGGTAATTTATTGAGTGTCTGAGGCCAGATTTGAACTCAGGTACTCCTGATTCCAGGGCCAGTGCTCTATCCACTGCGCCACCTAGCCATCCTATTTAAATCCTTTTTAATACTTTTTAACTCGTTTCATTTCTTTCAGAAACTTGGGTTGAATTGTAGCCCAAGCTGTGTTTTCTTTGAGATTTTGCTTGTAGATTGCTTTCTTTCGAGTTTATCTTCAGCTTCCCTGTCACTGTAATAATTTTTAATATATTAGGATTGGATTCTGAATTTCTGGAGGGAAGGCTGGTCCTGTTGCTGCTCTCTTGAGATATTGAGCTGTATATTGGGATCTTGGGGATTTCTTAGGTTCGGAATCTGCAAGCTTTCAGTTCTCCCAAAGTGGCCTAATCCAGGACAAAGTCTGATCATTGCCCTCCTACTCCTGAGTTTTGCAAATTACTGACCTGGGATTAGTTGTGTGAGCTTGCCCCGTTTGGAGTTTTAAAACTGCTAGATTCAGTAACTATCAGCTAGTTGGAACATTCTGCTGGTTCAGAGTGAGAGAATTGCAGGTTTCCCTTTGGTTTAAGATTCTTGCCCTGGTTATGCCACTTCAAGCTTCAAACAAGTGGAATCTGGAACTAAGACCTCACTTTGCTTCTGGAGTTAAAACCACATAATTGTTGCTTGCTTCTGAACTAACCTTAACTCAGAACCCAGCCTAGGGCTTGAAATTATTCCTCAGACTGGCCTGGATCTGTGTCCCTGCACTAGAATATTGAGCAGCAGAATTGCCAGTTGGAACTCTCCCTGTATCCTGCTTAAGTTTATTCCCCTCTATTTTGGATCTGGAACCTCTTCTTACCTGTATACAGCCTTCCTGCTAGATCCCTTCACCTGGCTCACTGAAATTTTTTTTTTTATTTGAGATTTCCCAATCACAATTAAATCTAATACATTTTATGGGTATGTTTGGAGGAGGTTGGAGAAGTAGACCTTTCCTGGGCTTCTTCACTAATGCTCCTCCATCTTGACTCCCATTACCTTACAAAAGCAAGCAGTCTAAATACCATTATCTTGTCTTATTTATGAACTTTTTTTTTTTTTGTAAGGCAATGGGGTTAAGTGGTTTGCCCAAGGCCTCACAGCTAGGTAATAAGTGTCTGAGGCCAGATTTGAACCCAGGTACTCCTGACTCCAGAGCTGGTGCTCTATCCACTGCGCCACCTAGCCGCCCTTCATCTTATTTATGGAGAAAAAATCCCTCATCTTCATGAGTAGGTCTAGAAAATAATTTGGAAACTTGCTATAGAATTTTAGATTTGAAGAGGTTCTTACAAGAAAAGACTTTAGAAAGATTTTTGGTTTGTCCATGGTCACTTAGCTTAATGGTACAAGTAGAATTAAGAGTTTGATCTTAAAAAAGTTTCATCTACCTATTCTCTTTCTAGTCCATTGCCTTTTTTTATTTCATCCGAGTTCCCTTTCAGTCACTAGTTAGTTGTATAATTTTAGGCATGACACACACCATCTCAGTGTGACAATTTTCTTCATGTATAAAATAGGAACCAGTTATAATTTGGACTGAGTGCCTAACCCAAAGCTAGGCAGTGTCTGCCCTTCATAGAAGACTGAGGGAATAAAATCCAATAGGCATAACTAATTTACCCATCTAAGAGAATTCAGCTGTGGTATTGATTGCAAATTAGCCTTAAGAAAATAAGTGATGGGGCGGCTAAGTGGCACAGTGAATAGAGCATTGGCCCAGGAGTCAGGAATACCTGGGTTCAAATATGGTCTCAGACACTTAATAATTACCTAGCTGTGTGGCCTTGGGCAAGCCACTTAACCCCATTTGCCTTGCAAAAACCTAAAACGAAAAAAAAGTGATCTCTGCAATTGGAGTTGAAGTTGAATTGTACTTTTGGAGGAGGAGGGTCCTCCAAGGAATTCTTTGTGTGTGTGTGTGTAAGGCACTGGGATTAACTGATTTGCCCAGGGTCACATCTAGCAAGCATCAAGTTTCTTAGGCCAAATTTGAACTCGAGCCATCCTGACTCCAGTAGTCTATCCCTGCGCTATTTAGCTGCCCCCCCCCCCCCCGGAGGGTTTCTTTATTGTTTTTTTTATTAAAGATATTATTTGAGTTTTACAATTTCCCCCTCAATCTTACTCCCCCCCCCCCAGAAAGCAATCTGTCAGTCTTTACTTTGTTTCCATGTTGTACATTGATCCAAATTGAGTGTGATGAGAGAGAAGTCACATCCTTAAGGAAGAGACAAAAAGTATAAGAGATAACAAGATCAGACAATAAGATATGTTTTTTTCTAAATTAAAGGCAATAGTCCTTGAACTTTGTTCAAACTTCACGGCTCTTTATCTGGATATAGATGGCACTCTGCAAGGTGGGTTTCTTTAAAGCATGAACCTAGAAATGTGTAGGAACAGAAAATTTTTTTAAAATTTTTTTAGGTTTTTTTTTTGCAAGGCAAATGGGGTTAAGTGACTTGCCCAAGGACACACAGCTAGTGTCTGAGGCTGGATTTAAACTAATGTACTCCTGACTCCAAGGCTGGTGCTCTATCCATTGCATACCTAGCCGCCTCAGAAAAAATTTTTGACTTTGTAATTTCATTTTAAAGAATAAGGGCAGGAACTATCTTGACTACCAAGCAGACTGAGTGCAGCTGGTCTCGGAGGGCTTTGCATATATTGTTGTGCTTTTGTGGGTGGTGTGGTTTGCATTTTATTCCTGAATGGGTATTGATTTCTGTATGCAGTGTTTTTATTGGCTACTTCAATGCAGAATTTAAAGGTTGAACCCCACCCCTTACTAAGGGAGCTATTTTAAGTTGGGGGGGGGTGTGATGAAATTGTGTTAGGAATTTTGTTGGAAAAGATACAAGAAAATGTTTCCATGTTTAAAATGGTAGAGTTAAATAATTGTGAGGAACTAAATGATCTATAAGGCCACAAAAGTATAGAGTTGGAAGGTCCCTTAATGGTGATCTAGTCTAATCCATGCCTGAAAAAAATCTTTGGCACACCTGTAAGTTTATTTGAAGACCTTGCTGGGTGGAGGGCAGGTGGACAGGATGACCCATTCTTTTCCTTTCTATTTTGAGGTCAAAAGTAAGTGTTTATCCTGTCAAGCCTACACATCACTCATAGGGGCAAAGCAGATCAAATCTAATCCATCTTCCATATTGATAGCCTTTCAAGTATTTTGAAGACAGTAGTTTTTACCATCTCTCTCACTCTCTTTCCCATCTGTGTTTCCAGACTAAATCTCTCTAGTTCCTTCAGATGATTCTGATGTGGCATGAAATCTTAAACAATTCTTTGAAATTGTCCTTAACTAGCTTTTCTGTATTCTTTCTAAAAGTAGGACACATAATTGAATCCTAGACTCCTGATAGGTCTGCCTGAACCATAGTATAGTAAATAGGTCTATTACCCATCTATTTTTTTGTTATCCTAGTATCACATTAAATTTTTTTGAATACTATATCACAGTAAGTCTGAAGTTAATTCAATCTTTTTAGTCTTAACTATCCAGCCAGTTCAGAATACATCTACTTATAATATCTAGCCCATATCTCTCTCTCTCCATTTTTACTATGTAAATAGTATGAGATATTTGATCAGTCTGTATTTTAAAAAAAATTTATGGATGGGAAAAAAATCCATATGCACATGCATATCTTTAAGTTACAAAATTTCCTTCCACCCTCCCTTCCCCTCAGCAGCAAAGTCAGGTTAGCAGTGTATATGCATATTTTTGATAAACATGTTTACAGATTAGTTATTTTTGGTATGAGGAATTAGAATTAAGGGAAAGAGATGCATAAGAGATAATTTTTATAAAGTGTTCCTCAGATTCTGAACAGTTGGGTTTTTTTGTTTTGTTTTTCTTCCTCTGGATGGGGATAATATTGTCCATAGCCAGTCTAATACTGTTATCCTAGCTCTTTGAACTGCTGAGAGGAGATGCTTGCATTAAGGTTGATCATCTCATAATGTTACTGGTTTGGCTTTTTTTGCAAGGCAAATGGGGTTAAGTGGCTTGCCCAAGGCCACACAGCTAGGTAATTATTAAGTGTCTGATACTGGATTTGAACCCAGGTACTTCTGACTCCAGGGCCACCTAGCCGCCCCACATAATGTTATTGTTAATGTGTACATTGTTCTCTTGGTACTGCTCCCTTCGCTCAGCATCAGATCCTGTAAGTCATTCCATGCTTCTCTAAGAGTCTGACCATTTATGGTTTTTTGTAGAGCAATAATATTCCATACTATTCAAGCATCAAAATTGTTTAGCCATTCCCCAATAGATAGGCATCCCCTCAGTTTCCAATTTTTTGCCACTACAAAAAGAGCTGCTAAGACCATATTGGAATATGTGGGATTTTTCCCATTTTTCATAATTTAATCTGGATATAGACCTAGAATTGAAGTTGCTGGGTCAAAGGGTATGAACAGTTTTATTGCTCTTTGGGCACAGTTCCATATTGCTCTCCAGAATGATTGGATCTGTTTACAACTCCACCAGCAATGCATCAATGTCCAAAATCTTCCTACAGTCTTTCCAGTATTGATTATTTTCCTGTTTTCTCATCTTGGCCAATCTGATAGTTTATGAGGTGATATCTTATTGTTGTTTTAATTTGCATTTCTCTAATCAATGATGATGATTTGGAGCATTTTTTCATATGATTTCATATATATATATATATAAATAGATGATAGTTTTAATTTCTTCATTTGAAAACTATCTCTTCATATCCTTTTGACCATTTATCAATCAAGGAATGACTGGTAACCTTGTAAATTTGATGCAATTTTCTATATGTTTTAGTAACTAGACCTTTAGGACTAGTTGGAAAGATTGTTTCCCAGCTTTCTACTTTCCTTCTAATTTTGGGAGCATTGATTTTATTAGTGCAAAAACTTTAATTTAATGTAGTCAAAATCGTTCATTTTGCAGTTTATAATGTACTGTAATTCATGTTTGGTCATAGATTTATCTCCTTTCCATAGATCTGATAGAATATTTCTTGATCTACTAATTTATCTATGGTGTCACCCTTTAAGTCTAAATCCTGTACCCATTTTGATCTTATTTTGCTATAGGATGTGAGATGTGGGTTTATAGCTTTTGCTATCAGAAGCTGATGATTGAAGAAACCATCAGAAAAACTCCCTAAGAAAAAGTCTACAGGGATGGCTAGGTGGCGCAGTGGATTGAGCACCAGCCCTGGAGTCAGGAGTACCTGAGTTCAAATCTGGCCTCAGACACTTAATAATTACCTAGCTGTGTGGCTTTGGCAAGACACTTAACCCCATTGCCTTGCAAAAAAAACTAAAAAGAAAAAAGAAAAAAAAAAGAAAGTCTTCAGGTCCAGATGGATTTACAAATGAATTCTACCAAACATTTAGGAATAATTAATTCCTATTCTACATAAACTATTTTTAAAAAAATAGAAGTTCTGCCATACTCCTTTTATGACACAGACATAGTGCTGGTACCTAAACTAGAAAGAACCAAAGCAGACAAAATTATAGACCACTCTCCCTAATGATTCTTTTTTTTAGGTTTTTGCAAGGCAGATGGGGTTAAGTGGCTTACCCAAGGCCACACAGCTAGGTAATTATTAAGTGAGGCCGGATTTGAACTCAGATATACCTGACTCCAGGGCCGGTGCTCTATCCACTGCGCCACCTAGCTGCCACCTAATGAATTTTAATTCAAAAATCTTAAATAAAATTTTAGCAATGAGAGTACAGCAAAATTATTACCAGGCTACCACACTATGATTAGGTAGGATTTATACCAGGTGTTCAGGGTTGGTTCTATATTAGGAAAACACTCAACATAATTGAACATATCAATAGCAAATCTAACAGAAATCCTCTGATTATCTCAATAGATGCTGAAAAAGCCTTTATTAAATTACAACATCCATTCTGTTAAAAACCACTAGAAAGTATAGGAATAAATGGAGTTTTCTTTAAAATAATCATAAAAGGGGCGGCTAGGTGGTGCAATAGATAAAGCACCGGCCCTGGAGTCAGGAGTACCTGGGTTCAAATCCGGTCTCAGACGCTTAATAATTACCTAGCTGTGAGGCCTTGGGCAAGCCACTTAACCCCATCTGCCTTGCAAAAATCTAAAAAAAAAAATAATAATCATAAAACCATCAACAAATATATTTAATGGGATTAAATTTGAAGCACTTCTAATAAAATCAGGGATGAAGCAAGTATGCTCATTATCACCAATGCTATTCAATATAGTATTAGAAGTGCTAGCTATAGCAATAAGAATAGAAAAAGAAATTGAAGGAATCAGAATTGGCAATGAGGAAGCAAAGCTTTCACTCTTTGCAGATGATAGAATGGTATACTTAGAGAATCCGACAAAAATCATCTAAAAAACTCCTTAAGTAACTATAGATAACATTAAATACTTGGGAACCTACCTCCCAAAACAAACCCAGAAACTGTGCCAACACAGTTCTCAAATAAAATAATTGGAAAAATGTTAATTGCTCATGGTTAGGTTGAGCTAATATAATAAAAATGACAATTCTACCCAAATTAAATTACTTATTTAGTGCCATGCCAATCAAACTACCAAAACTACTTTACCAAGATAGAAAAAAATATTAACAAAATTCATCTAGAACAACAAAAGGTCAAGAATAGCAAGGGAACTAATTTAAAAAAAAACATGGAAGGTTACCTAACTGCCAGATCTAAAACTGTACTGTAAATCTGCAGTCATCAAAACTGCTTGGTACTGATCAAGAAATAAGAGTAATGAATCAGTAGATTAGGATTGATTCAAAAGAAACCGCAATAAATGACTACAGCAATCTACTATTTGACAAACTCAGTCTATATTTTGTATTTACTTACCTGTGTTGATATTGTACATATCCTTTTTACACTGCAGAATGTAATCTTAGGATCATAGAATGAGAGTTTCAGAGGACCTTAAAGGTCATCCAGTCTAATCTCCCTATTTTACAGATAGGGGAAACTTTCTTGAAAAAGTCAATCCAAGGATGAACCGAAATCGAGATAGAAACCTAAGTCCTTTTATTCTAGAAGGCAACATTTTCCCACCATACCTGGCTGTCTCTGTTGAGGGCAAGTTTTATTTTTGTATTTCTAGAATTTGGAACCAGTGCCTGGTATGCAGTAGGTGCTAAATGCTTTCTTCAAATCTAGGTGAAATAGATGTACAAAATTCCCCCATCTACCAATTTAGTAATCCCTACTGAAAGAGATAAAATTTTAGACACTACCTGTTCCTGAAAACCTACTGTGCTAGCTCTTTGTGGTCACTTGTTTCTTTTTTGAGATTTTTTATTAACCACTCCTCTCTGAGCCATTTCTGATGACTGAAGGTTCCCTCATTCCCCCTCACCTTCCCTCTCCCCTTCCATACCATTGCGAAAGCTATTTCTTGACTCTTACATGAATTCTCTTAGCCTATTCTACCTGTCCTTTCCCTTTCTCTCAGTTCATTTCCTTTTCACCCTTTGATTCCATTTTTTTTACAATATATTGTACCTTCAAATTTAGCTCCTTCCTGTGCCTTGTCTATATATCCTCCTTTTAACTATAATAAATAAGAAGGTTCATATGAGTATTATCAATATCATCTTCCCATTCAGGAATACACACAGTTCATCATTAAATCCCTCATAATTTTCTCTTCTTGTGCACTGTCTCCATGCTTCACTTGAGTCCTGTATTTGAAGATGAAACTTTCTGTTCAGCTCTGACCATTTCAACAAGAACATTTGAAATTCCCTTGTTTCATTGAAAGTCCATCTTTTCTCCTGGAAGAGGATATTCAGTTTTGCTGGGTAGTTGATTCTTGGTTGCATTCCAAGCTCTTTTGCCTTCTGAAACATTATATTCTAAGTCCTATGAGCCCTTAATGTGGATGCTGCTAAGTCCTGTGTAATCCAGACTGCAGCTCCACAATATTTGAATTGTTTCCTTCTTCTGGCTGCTTGTAATATTTTCTCTTTGACTTGGGAGTTCTGGAACTTAACTATAATGTTCCTGGAGGTTATTTTTTTTTGGATCTCTTTCAGGAAAAGATTGGTGGATTCTCTCAGTTTCTATTTTGTCTTCTGCTTCTAGGATATCAGGGCAGTTATCCTTTAGAAATTCTTTAAAAATGAAGTCAAGGCTCTTTGCTTGATCATGACTTTCAGGTAGCCCAATAATTAAAAAATTGTCTCTCTTGGATCTGTTTTCCAGATCAGTTTTTTTTTTTTTTAGGTTTTTGCAAGGCAAACGGGGTTAAGTGGTTTGCCCAAGGCCACACAGCTAGGCAACTATTAAGTGTCCAAGACCAGATTTGAACCCAGGTACTCCTGACTCCAGGGCCGGTGCACTATCCACTACGCCACCTAGCCGCCCCCAGTTGTTTTTTTCAATGAGATATTTCACACTTTCTTGTAGTTTTTCATTCTTTTTTTTTTTTCGCTATTCCAAATATTTTAATAAGAGTTCTCTGAAAGGCATTTAAAACACCAATTTGTGAGGATAAACTCCATTGGAGAGAGAGAGAGAGAGAGAATATACAGAATGCAGGTAACCATGGAGTTGAGGAATTTTCTTGATTTTGGGCAGGAGCTGAGAGTCCACTGCTGTCTAATCAGCCTTGCACTGCTCTGTAATCTCATATTTCTCTTTCTCTGTGTCAAAAATCTCTCCTTCTTGGTGTCTGGGTTTACGGAGCCTCTTCTTCTTAAAGTAAGCATCAGTAAGATGATTTGGAATTTTTACACCAGAAAGGTTAACCCTAGTAGAGGTGGCAATGACAAATTTCTGATGGGTCCTTTGTAGAGGAACCCGATTGATGGTCAGAGGTCCAGTCACCAGTAGCAAACCACTAGCCAGCTGCTTCAGGAAAACCACACACTTGCCCCTGTGGCAGCCAGTGAGCATAATCAGAACTGTGCCTGGGGTGATGCTAGAGAGAAGTTTCCTCACATGCTGGCTGAAGGGTTTTTTGCCATGACTTAGGAGTTTTCTCGGCACATCTTCAGTAGGGTAATACCTGGGCATTTTGTGAATCTTTACCACTCGGTTTCCTCCATTTTTATCACCACCAACTGGCTTTGAGATAGTAGCAGGCACCCTGTCTTTCTTTTTCCTTTCAATCTGGGTTTTTGGTGTAGCATATTTCTGCTTGTACATGGCTCTGCGGGAATACATTGCAGACCTGGAGTATCTGCCGATCCCTTGGGCCAAGACTGGGTTTCGACTGCAATGCTTTCGAGGTTTTTTCACCACCTTTTCAGTCCCATCTTCCTTTTTGGCCTTCCTTTACTTTTTTCCCTTTCTGACCTTCTTTTCCTTTGGAGGCTTTGGGGGGGGGGGGGGGTTGTCCACCATCTTGAGAGAAGGGGAAAGAGCGTTTTTCATTCCTTTGATAATGTTTTATTGTGTCTTGATTTCTCACAAAGTTATCAGCTTCCTTTAGCTCCATTCTACATTTGAAAGAGTTTTCTTCAGAGAGCTTTCTTATCTCCTTTTTCATATGGCCAATTCTACTCTTTGAGTTATTTTTCTTATTAACTTTTTGGACTGTTCTTTCCATTTGACCTAAACTGGTTTTTAACATATTGTCTTCTTCAGCATTTTTTGGATCTCCTTGACTATGCTCCTGACTTGTTTTCATGTTTTTCTTGCATTGCCCTCATTTCTCTAACTAATTTTTCCTCTACCTTTCTTACTTGATTTTCAAAATATTTTTTGAGTTCTGCTATAGTTTGAGCCCAACTCCTATTTTTCTTGGATGCTTGGACTTTCTCATCTTAGTGTGTGTGTTTTAATTTTCCATGGGACCAAAGTAATTGTCTATGGTGAGGTTCCTTTTTTTTCTGTTTATTCATTTCCCCAGCCTGTGCCCTGGTTTTGGGGTGCTTCTCAATCTTTTGAGCATTATTAGGACACCTCCCACAAGGACCTCAGTTCCTTCGAGCTTTTATGAGAGGCTCTAACTGCTCTCCTGGCCTGTGTTTTGGTCTGTGGATGACCAGAAGACCTCCCCTCTGCCCTGGAGCTGTGAGGAAGGTCCCTGCTCTATGGCAATTGGGGGCCCCAGACTGCTACCAGGGAGTGAATATGGGCAAAGCGCCAGAGTCTTGTCCCAGGAGCAAAGGAGAGAGAGACCTGAACAGTCTCCCTCCACCTTCTGTGGACTGAGTGCTCTGGAAGCAGCTGCCTAGCAGCTCCCTGCTGGGTGGCTCTGTGTGCCTGCTTCCTTTTTCTGGGATGTGTGCTGTCCTGAGGAGTGCCATGCTAGCCTGAACTTCATGCTTGCTCTGGCAGTTTTCCCCCGCTGATCTTCCAAGTTGTGCTTGGGGTTCCCTGCATTGGTAGGTCAGGAAACAGTTTCTGCTGCCAGGAGCCAGCGCTCCCAGGGATTCAGGCACCCTGTGGGCTGGAACTCCTTTGCTCCGGCATGGTGATCCTAGGTGATCCTAACTACCTTGCTGCCCCCTCCAGTCCTGTGAAGCAGAGCCTTCCTATGGTCTTCCAGGTTACCTTGGGCTAGAGAATTGTCTCTCTGGATCTTGCCTCTCAAAATTTTAGAGGTTTTTGAAATTTTTTGGAGAGAGCTCCTAGAAAAGGTTGTTCTCATGTCACCATCTTGACTCCACCTGAACCACTCCTTTAAAAATTAATTCTAGAATTTTATTAAAAATTAGTATAAAACTTACAGAATTTGACAGTTTTGTGCTCTTTATTTTTTCTCGAATTGAGACCTTTGCCTTTCTCTAGTTCTACTTTCAGTTTTCACAGTGACTTGGTTATAGCTGGCAGTGCCTCTGTTTATGTGAGGGGATTTAATTCTTCACTGAGTACAGTGAAATTTTCTCTTATAACCCTATTTATATGAAATATTAGCTTCCTAGTAGTCATTATTGCTATGTCATATTTGTTTTCCTGTTTCTGTGTACTTTGTTCTCCATTACTTCACAGGTTTTATGGTGCAGTATATCCCATTGGATTCATTTGCCACAATGGGCAGTACCATTTGATGGGAATCCCCTTTTCCAGTTTTGTATATAGAGAATTTTTCTCTTTGGAGAATTTGCATGAAGTGCTATGGGTTAAAGGGAATATACAATTTGAATGAACCACTTTCTATAATTCTGTCAATAATCCACTAATGTACCTATCTTTCCATATACCTTTCCAACACATTTTTTTCTGACACTATTCATACAAAATTGTGCCATTTGTTTTTATTAATATTTACCTTCTTTTGCTTCCAATCTTTGGATATTAGTCTCAACCTACTTTCTGCCAGTTTATTTTCTAGTTTTCCCAGAAGTTCTTTTTAATAAAGAGTTCTTTCCTAGGTTATATATATATAAATTTAATTAATTTTCATTCTTCTGTGTTTAGTCTGTTTTATTGACTTTTTTTTTCATTTTTTTAACCTCTATATTAAATGGTTCTGGTAATTATTACTTTATAACGTAACTTGTATTCTGTGGAGGAAAAACTATTTCAGTACCCTTCGTTTCTATCTTTTCTCAGCATTTCCCTTGCTATTCTTCATCTTTTACTTCTCCATATGCATTTTATTATTTCATCTAGCTCTGTAATAGCCCTTTAGTAGCTTAACATTTGGTTTCTTAGAAAATATAAAAATAAGTCAGCCCTCATCTATTAGAGAAGAAAAATTTCATTTCTGTGTTAGCTTTTTTTATTATTTCCCCATAGACAACAGTTTTGGTAAACTAATTTTGCCTTTTTGATAAGGTTGCCTCATCATAGGAATGCCACAGACCCCAAAATACTAATTTATAGATGGGGTATAGGTATTCATAACTATTTTACAACTCAAAGAATGTGGATTAATGGAGCAGAGTCAACCTGGAAAGCTAGGTCTCTGGTATTTTGCAGTAATATTGTGACACCTAGTTTTAGTTTTGTTTAATATTTGTTGGTATGGATAAAGTGACAAAAGCCATAGTTTTCTAATTTTTTTTGGATTGCAAAAGTTAAAGTCAAGAGAACTAAATTATGTCAATCTGATGAATTAATTACCTGCTTCATAAGATTTCTATGAGGCAGGAACAGTATAAACTATAAGTTATTAATCAAGATTTACAAAAATCTTAGTGGACTAGAAATAAATGACAAACTGAAACCAACAAATTGAAATATAATAGGCATAAATAGAAAGTCTTGTTCTTGCCTTAAAAGATAGCTAGCTGTAAAAGAATAGTCATGGGGGAAAGTCCTAGGATTTTTAGTTAATATGAGTCCGTGATTGCCAAGAAAACCCTTGTTATGTTACATTCATAAATAAATAATGCTCATAATAAATGAGGTAGGCATTTCAATGTAACTGTACAGGTCAGACCCACACCTGGAATATTGTGGTCAGTTCTGTGAATGCATTTTTCAGTGGTTATTAATAAACTACAACGTACCCTGAGAAGAGCTGCTAAGAAAAGGGTTCTGGAAATTTTGGTAAGGAATAGATTCATTATCCTTTTTGATAGACTGACTAGCTTACAAAAAAGCATTCTTATCCTTAACATGATTCTGATCTCAATTTTTGGGTGCTGGAAATAAAGGATCATGAGACATAAATAAGACTTCTTTTGGGGGGGAATGAAAATTGTGCACAGAAGTTTGGAAATAGATAAAACTTTGTTCCTTTTCAGAACCTCAGTCTTTTTTTTTAAGATATTATTTATTTTGAGTTTTACAATTTTCCCCCTAATCTTACTTCCCTCCCCCCCTCCCCACAGAAGGCAGTTTGCCAGTCTTTACATTGTTTCCATGGTATACATTGATCCAAATTGAATGTGATCAGAGAGAAATCATATCCTTAAGGAAGAAACAAAGTAGTAAGAGATAGCAAGATCAGACAATAAGATATCAGGGTTTTTATAAATTAAAGGTAATAAAGGGTGGCTAGGCTAGGTGGCACCGTGGATAGAGCACCAGCCCTGGAGTCAAGAGTACCTTAGTTCAAATCCGGCCTCAGACACTTAATAATTATCTAGCTGTGTGGCCTTGGGCAAGCCACTTAACCCTATTGCCTAGCAAAAACTTAAAAAAATAAAATAAAATAAATAAAAATAAAATAAAATTTAATTAATTAAAGGTAATAGTCCTTGGTCTTTGTTCAAACTCCAATTCTTTCTCTGCATACAGATGGCACTCTCCATTGCAGACAGCCCCAAATTGTCCCTGATTGTTGCACTGATGGAATGAGCGAGTCCATCAAGGTTGATCATTGAAGCCCTCCAGGCTTCCCTGAATTCCCATCCCTCCTGGTTTCTAATAGAACACTAGTGTTCCATGACATACATATACCACAGTTTAAGTCGTTCCCCAATTGAAGGACATTTACTTGATTTCCAATTGTTTGCTACCACAAACAGGGCTGCTATGAATATTTTTGTACAAGTGATGTTTTTACAGTTTTTCATCATCTCTTCAGGGTAGAGACTCCAGTAGTGGTATTGCTGGATCAAAGGTTATACACATTTTTGTTGCCCTTTGGGTATGGTTCCAGACTGCTCTCCAGAAAGGTTGGATTAGTTCACAGCTCCACCAACAATATATTAGTGACCCAGATTTCCCACAACCCTTCCAACAATGATGATTGTCCTTTCTGGTCATATTGGCCAGTCAAAACCTCAGTCTTAATGGTTCATGAAAGGGGAAGCCAACTATTATCTGTTCTAGCTCCCTTCCAGTTTACATATGAAGAAACTAGGGCCTAGAAAGGAAGTGATGTAGACAAGATGAAATAGCTAGTAAGTGACAAAATTAAAATTCCAACCTGTATTCTTTGACTTCTTAAAGCCCTTCCCTCATAGCTTTCATTTCTGGGCTTCTCCTATCCTTTTCCTAACTCCCCCAAAGTTTCATGCTGCAAAATTAACCTGTCTCCTTTCCAACCTTTTTTCATTCTGAATTTCAATTGAACAGTTTGTGGATGACAAAAGCTGAAATCTAGATAACTAAATTCTGTCATCTGATGGATTACAATGGTTGCTGGAAGGAAAAATTAGTCTAAACACTAAAGCAACACTAATACTAATAACTTGCTTGGTCTTAGAGAAATATTTTCACTTTTTAAAAGTTAATCTTTGTTTTACCACATGGTTTAGTTGAAGGAGTAAAGTATTTCAAATAAGAGTCAATCTCCCAAACCCTTCCTTCTCTATCTTCTAATTTTGAATCTACAGATTCCCCTGTTGGCTTGAGGCTATATTAGCAGGGAGAGCAAGGTCAGATGGCATCCTTGATTTAGGTTGGATGGGATCAGTAATACTCTGTACCTTCATCATGCAAAGTAGACTTGTCTGCCTGGTCTTTCTTTTCTCCAGTCATCCACCAAATAACACTTTTTTGTGTTGAACTCTAAATATGGTCTCCTTCTTGGGACACACACCCCCCCTCACCCTTGTTCACACCCTGGCCTTGTCCTGCCTTGAAGGTCTTTATGATTCCATACACAGACTCTAACAATCTCTTAACTCTCCAGGCATTTGCACTTGTCATCCATAGACCCGAAATTCCTCCTTCCTCACCTCTGCTTCCTGGGTCCCTTCAGATCCAGCTCAAACGAGATCTTTTTTAGGATATTTACCCTGAGGTCCCCCTTCATGCCCCTTAACTCTGAGACTATTCCAATTTTCACTGTATATGTGTTGGATGTGTCTCTCCCCCCATTAGAATGAGAGTTTCTTGAGAGCAGGGACTCTTACTGACTGATAAAGAAACTGAGTCCCAGACAGGTGTGAAGTGAAACTGTCTTTTTAAACTTCAGCTCCAGGGTACTTTTGTATCTCATTGTGCTTCATCTTTGTTAACATTTCTTATACTTTTTGGGGTACTCAGGTATAAAGAGTCTGAATATAGTGGTTCCTTTCTAATTGACAATGAATATAGTCATAGAAATGGTTAAAACTGTATTCCCTTAACATTTATTATCCTGCCAGTTTTATCTATGAATGTTCTTAGCAGTGTATTTTTCCCCTTCACCTTACCATTTTATACAGAAGTATTACCTATCATCTTTCACCGCTCTTCTGTAGTATCTCACAGAGGAGTTTGAATTTTACATTAGTTGTTGCCACATGTCTCTTTAGGAAGAACAAATGTCAGTTTGCTTAGATTACTTTTGATCACTTTTAGCCTCTTTGGTGGTGATCAATATTTAAAGTTAATAAAGGAAGCAGGACTGAGCCTAGTCATAATTTTATCATTGCCTTTTTTCCATTTTCCACTTTTCACATTGCACAGGTCAGACTGCAATTATTAAAATTGCTTAATATCTCTCCTACATCCTTTGATAATAACTGAAAACATTCTTTAAACAATAAGCATGTTTTCCCACTTTTAATATGATATTAATTTTGATTTTTGTTGAAACAGGTCAATGATCTGATGGTTTACAGCAAGGTAAATGCAATATGACTCCTACATCAATAACCAACCAATTGTTTCCTCTCAGGAAAAAAAGTTTCATTTTTGTGAATGTTCCTTTGTATACACCATGTCTAATACCTTCTGTCTTCTAGAAGAAAATATTCCTGGCACATTGACCTGAGGCCTCTGAGTACTCTCCAAATTTGTCACAAAATTATTAATATTGAAATTGTTTAGCTCTTCCAATATTGTATGCTAAGTTCACTGATCATTGGACAGAAATCTCACATCCAGAATAATTAAAATAGTTATAGAGAATAGCATTCCAAATCTTTCTTTGCACTCTCTTCCCCCTTTTCCATTTAATATTCCTTTGGAAAGGAAAACACACAGGAATAAGGTGCATTTTTGGTTCCAGGAAAAGTTGGGGGCTCTGCTCTTGCAGTGCTTTAACAGGCACAAATCTTCAATTTTGTTATTGAGTTCTAACAGTATCAATACATATACCACCTTACACATACAAATTCCAAATGCAGCTTGTCTTTAGTGTGTTTAATACTTAGTTTAACATGATGATTGTATGCTACCACTCCACCAGTTTTCTTAAGGTGTTTTTTTTTTTAGGTTTCTTTTGTTTGTTTGGTTGGTTTTTTTGCAAGGCAACAGGGTTAGGTGCCTTGCCCAAGGCCACACAGCTAGGTAATTATTAAGTGTCTGAGACCAGATTTGAACCCAGGTGCTCCTGACTCCAGGGCCAGTGCTTTATCCACTATGCCCCTAGGGGGTTTTTTTTTTTTTTTTGAGGCTTAAGATTTCATTAAAAATAGGAAAAGCTGAGAAAACAATGGGGCAGGTAAAATGAATGAATGAATTAATTTTTTTACCACTTAATTCAATTCATTTGTAAGACAAGTTTGCTCTGGTATGAGTAGCTATAGGCCCAGTGAAGAATGTTGGCCCCAAATTAAGCCAAATAAGTTCAAAACCAAAGTCAGGCACTTTCTAGCTGAGTGATTCCAGGCAAAACACTTACCCTCTGTCTACCTCGGTTTCCTCAACTATAGAATGGGATTAATAATAACATTTCCCTCTGAGTAGTTGGATATATGAAATGAGATCATATTTGTAAACTGTTTCAAATAGTGCCTATAGTAGGAACATCATAAATACTTATTTTCCTTCCTCCTTGGTAAGCTATAGTGCTGACTAGACTTCTTTTTTTATACTTAGGCTTTTATTTTCTTCATACTGCCATATATATGGATATATTTTATTTGTTTTCAAAAATCTTAGTTGCAGAAGGTGAAAGCATGTTTTTTTCCTCAAGTCTTCTGGAATTGTAATTGGTCAATTATGGTTCAGTTCCTAAGTCTTTGAAAATTATTTGTCTTTACGCTGTTGCTGTTGCTGTATAATTTTTTCTAATTTTGCTAATTTTTGCATCAGTTGATGCAAAATATTGCCATATTCCCTCTGAAACCATCTATCATTTCTTACAGTAGTACAATTGTCCTATCACACACATACACCAATCATAATTTTTTTCAGTCATTTCCCAATTAATGCCCACTCACCGACCCAGTTTCCAATTCTTTGCCAGTACAAAATGAGCTACTATAATTTTGTATATATGGATCCTTTTCTTTCTTGGATCTTGTTGTCTACTATCAGATCACTGATTAGTTTCAACAAAGATCAAGATGGAAAGAAATGCAAATTGGACCTTGTAATGATATGACTGAGGGAAGGGCATACACAGTTTAGTAGTTTATGTCTAACCATAACCTTTTCAATATTGACTTTCCATTTTTAATCATCTTTACCAATTTGCTAGGTGTGAGGTTGAATCAGAGAAAGAGAAAACTACTGACTGATTTCCTCCAACTTAGATTGGGCTAGAATAGACTTCTCACTTCCTAATTGAGAAAAAATGTTGGGAGGATAAACTGAAAAAGATATTTGGAAAATAGATGCTATTTGCAATTAAAAGAACATCATTGTGAAGTTAATAGTGTCTTATAAGTTGAATGTATTTTATTTTTGTTAGTTTAGAATAGTAATAATATTCTGTTCCACAAAAGTCAAGCATTTACCATTCTGGTCCTTCTTTAGTTAGGGTTTTACTTTTCATTGGGATTTTTGGTTCAAGTTACTGTCTTAATTTAACTTTGTGAACATTTGGGATAAATATTACCATTTCTTAATGGCATGTTGGTTAAGCAGAAAAACAGATTTTCTCCAGGTTTTGACAAGAATTTTTATACACAGGGAGAGTGCAGTTCTACTAAAATAAATTGAGAATATGACTTTAAGAAACTTGTATGAAAAACTCTCAGATAGGTGGCATTTAAGATTGAACAGTGGTTACCAAGGAAGGCTATGGAATTTACTATTCTAGGGCTCATGGTTTTTAGATAAGTTTCTTTCCTTGATCTCTTTTTTTTTCCCCAGTCCTGTGAATCCAATAGATCAAAGTATAGCCCTATTTAAAGACACTAGATTTTATGGAAACTAATGGTTATAAGAAACGTATTTTCCATTTCTTCCTTCAGCACCTTCAGACTTTTTCTTCTTTCCTCCAGAAACTCGTTGTAATCAAGACATACCTTCCCCAGCACCAGTGCCTACGATACACCCAACAACTGCCCCTAAACCCACACCAACCAGTCCTCCTACACCAGAGATACCATCTGTTTCTAAGTATAATGTGAGTGGCATAAATGGAACCTGTCTGCTTGCCAACATGGGCTTACAACTGAACATCACCTATGAGAAAAAAGATAACACGGTATGGTTTTTTCATATGACATCTTTAATGTGATTTTTTTTTTAATATAAAATTGGTTCTAGAAATTCCCAAGTTTCAATTCTAATAAAAACTTTTGTCTTTCAAAATCTTCACATTTATTGATCTTTTTAATATTACCTTCATTTCCAAATATACATAAAAGAAGTAATCCCTTTTAAAGATTTAAAAGAAGGGGAACAAAATCATTTCAACCAAACCAATCAACATATATAACAATATGTGCAATGTTATACACTAATAGTCTCCTCCCCAATTCTGCCTTTCTATCTGTCAAAGAAGGGAGAGAGAGGTATTTTCTGGCCACAGGCTTTGTCTTGGTACAATATCAGTACTATATTAAGTGAATATTTTACGTGAGAATTGAGTTTTCCTCAGATTTTATTTATAGGACTCATTGAAATGACTCATCTTTTTGTTTCCCTAGTCAAGTAAATTATGTGTGTGTCTAACTTTTTTATTCTGGGTTATGATAGTGTAAACTTAGCAAGGTTTGGAAGATGTGGGCTATGACATTTCATTTGTTAGACTTCTGAGTTCATTCTTTTTTAGTAGAAAGCAGCATTTTTGGAATAACCAACAGTAACAGAGGATAAATATTGGAGAAAACCCAGAGAAAGAGATCATAGCATAGAATTGTTTTTATTTTTATTTAAGGAATGAATGAAAAATTATCACAATATAGGAGGAATGGTAAAAAATGAGGAAGAAAGGAATTGACTCCACATAGTCTATATCAGGAACAAAGAATGGGAGAGGAAATAGTTAAGGTTTCTGCTATTAGATATTATAGCATGTAAATATTATATTACTGTATTAATTATACATATTTTAATATACATATGGTTGATGTTTATTAAATTATTATTGTCATGGCCCAGCCAGCATAAAGGAAAATTTGAACAATCTTTTAAAAGCCTAGCCAAAACTTGAGAAAACCTAAATGTAATTCTTTTTCTAGCACTAGCTGGTGTTTTGGATTTGCTTGGAAACTTGTTAATTTTAAAAATAATTTCTATAGCATTAACTGCATTTGTCATAGAGAACAGCAAGAAGAAAAAATAGTTTATTTGGAAACAGTTTGAGAATAACTCTAGTGAAACTTTTTTATAAATGATCTATGGAATAATAGTTAACTTTTTTCCCCCCATAGAGCGTTAGAAGAATATTTAATATCAACCCAAATAAGACAGCTGTAAATGGGAGCTGTACTCCTCAAGTAGCAATCTTGGAGCTGAACACTGAAAATTCTACTCTGGTTTTCCGTTTTGCAATGGTAATAATTTTTACTTGGGAGGGGTGGAAGGAGGGAAATTTTGAAGGGGATACTATACATGTTTCAGTTCATTTCAATCTTAATGTGTTTTTACATCAAAAAGCAAGTATAACTTTGATTGGTGACTGCATATGAAGTGTAAAAAGGTCCTCAAATAACTCAGGAAAAGAGGAGAGCTGACAGATTTGGTCTCTGCTTCAAAAGGTACATTTTAGGAGGAGCAAATCATTCTTTCAGTACAGTCATGTTGGAATTATGTGAGGATCTTGACCCTTGAAATTCAGTGGATTTGTTGCTATAAGGCAGCAGTGTCAAACTTCTATAGATAGGGGACTAAACTATGCAAGGATCCCTGAGGCCTGCATACTCTAGTTATACTTTTTCTTGGTCCAGGGTCTCTTGGGGGTCTGCATGGTTAAAATTCTTTATGATACACAAAAGATGTTTTCATTTCTAACAGTAATTTAAGAGAGTATGCAAAGGTGTCCTGAGAACCAAAGAGTTTGAGAACTAACAGCTGGCCTGTGTGTCATCCTCATCTTTTTTATTGTTCTTTTTGATATATTAATCTATTTTAATATATATTCTCAGAGTTTCTAAAAATGACCAATGATGTTGGATATATTTTTGCCCCAAGGTTTACATAGTTTCTGATAATAGTTTTTATCAGAGGAACAAAGGAAAGGCAATGATTTCAAAGATAAGAGAAAGATAGCTGTAAATTGATCAAAAAACATAGAAAAGGTTCTAGTAAATGGTGATAACTAAAACAAGATATTCTGCAAAAATCATACTATTTTTTTTCCCTAGGAGAATGGTCCTCTTGGGTAGAAATCTTCCCTCCGTCTTCCCCTTTTTCCTTCTACCTTGTATCTTACTTCTTGTTGGATAAAAGAGATTTCTAGGGGCAGCTAGGTGGCACAGTGGATAAAGCACCGGCCTTGGAGTCAATAGTACCTAGGTTCAAATCCGGTCTCAGACACTTAATAATTACCTAGCTGTGTGGCCTTGGGCAAGCCACTTAACCCCATTTGCCTTGCAAAAACCTTTCAAAAAAAAAAGAGAGAGAGATTTCTATACCAAATTGAGTGTTGCATATTATTTTTCCCATTTTGAATCGTGAACTCATATGAGGGTGAGCATCAAACATTGCCTTTACCCACAATTCCCACACACACACACACTCTAAAAAGCTGTCTTTAGCTCCCCTTTTATTTGAGATAAATTTTCCAGCTGTACCCTTCTCCCAGTAGACCGCTGTTTCTCTCCGTTTAAAAAATTTTTTTTAATTTATTAAGGAAGTGGGGTGAAGAGTGACTTGCCCAAGGTCACACACAGCTAGTCAATTATTAAGTGTCTGAGGTCGGATTTGAACTCAGGTTCTCCTGACTCTAGGTCTGGTGGTTTATCCACTGGGCCACCTAGCTGTTTTTTGATTGTTTTTTGATATCATCTCACATGTTGTGCATTTATGTCTTCTATCTTTATAGACTCCTTCTCACTGCCATACTTGATAAAATGCTTGAAAATAATGTGTTACCTTCCTTTGAGAATGCAGTTTAATCATATTACCTTGTGATTTTTTTCCTTCATGTTTACCTTTTTATAATTGGGTCTTTCGTGTGTCCAATTTTCTGTTCATCTCTGGTCTTTTCATCAGGAATGCTTTAAAGTCCTCTTATTTCATTAAAAGTCTTATTTTCCCCTTGAAGGATTATACCTCGGGTCTGTTGCCTAAGTTATTCTTGTACTTCTAGTTCTTTCGTCTTATGGAATATTGTATTCCTAGCCCTGCATTCCTTTTAACATGGTAGTTGCTAAAAATTTTGTGTGATCTTAACTGTGATTCCATGGCATTTAAATGATTTTTTTTCCTGAATGCTTAGAGTATTTTCTTTTTGACCTGGGAGCTTTGGCATTTGGCCTAGGTGTTTTCATTTTGAGATAGCTTTCAGGAGATGATTAGTGGATTATTTCAATTTCTGTTTTACCCACTGTTTCTAAGATATAAAAACAGTTTTCTTTATAATTTCTTTAAATATCATGTCTAGATTATTTTTTTGATCATTCCTTTTGGGTAGTGCAATAATTCTTAAATCATCTTTCTTTGTTCTATTTTCTTAGATTCTTGTGATTATAGGGAAGAATTGGAGATTATTGATTAAAGAGCTAACATGTTGCTAGCTATTTTAGGAAGATCACTCAATAACCATTGCAGAAGCCAAGGGAGTCTTTTGTTAAATGAAAGAAACATTATACTGCCAATTTGAGAAGTCTGGTTAAAGTTGCCTTTACCTTCTAGTTGAAGTTCTGTGATCCTCCTTTATATTATAGGTTTGAATGTGTCTGTATGTACAATACATGTAAAAAAGCCACATGTGTATGGTAAATATAAAATAACTTTTGAGGACTCATGATAATTTCTATGACTCATGTGAAAATTAAGAGAAATTATTTCCTGGTTCTGATAACCACAGACTAAGAAGATGTGTTATTTTCATTTACATGTTTTCTACATGAGTAAAACAAAATTAAAATATAAATAATGGGGGCAAAGGGCAAAACACTTCCTTCTGTGTAGCCATTATACCATGTAGAAAACAGGCAAATGATGAAAAAAATACTACTTTTCAGAATATGGTTACTAAAAACAGGAGATAATCTCAGAGATAGGAAATAGATAAGGATCTGTGAGGTATACATTCACTAGGAATTGGAAGGAAACCATAGAACCTGAAAAGAAATTTTTGATTTTACCTATAATACTTCTGGCTTTTTTGTGCTATATTCTAGAGTTCTGAGGCATTCTTCTCAGGGCCTCCCTAAAGGACCACATTTATGTCTGGTCTCCTACTCTCTTCCTCCACTGTGTTTCTTAAACAGTAGTACACAACTATGTCTTAAGCTTTAAGAGAATTCATTTGTAGATAGAACACGCTGTTGATATTATTAGTGAAGGTGATAATTCTACATGATAAATATTTTCTGAAACACACATGCACACATTCTCACATCTCCTCCAGATTCAATGAGATGAACACACTGGACACCTTTTTATGTTTTGCTCTTGATTCTACTGCCCCAAAATCTTCCTTCTCCTGCTTGAACCAGACAGGCCTCCACCTTGAATCTGGACTGGACCCAGTCCAAGCATGGAACTGGTCAGGCAGAAGTCTGAGTCTTGGTGGGACCTCCTTTTATGTCCACGAGGCATGTGCTTGCTCTTTCCTCACTCACAGTTGTCATCTGAAACCACATCTGGCTCAGCACAACAGGACCTGTCATCCCCATTTCTTTAATCACACGACCACTATTCTATTTCAGATCCTCATCACTTCTTCCCTTTTCATTTGTACCTCTGTTTTTCTCTGCAATCTCATTGTCCACACTCCACTCATAAGAAACTACTTGTTCCCTTTTGACTCTAGAATAACCCTCTTTTTGACCTTTTGAAAGGCCCAAGTTCTACACAACCTGCTTCCAGTTTTTTCCAAGTTTGATTTTGCATTATTTCTGTTTGTGTTCTCTGTGTTTCAGCTAAACTGACCCACGTGCTGATCTCTGAACACATTTCTGTGCCTTTGTATACTTTGTCCCTTCTGCCTGGAATGATGTCCTTCCTTAGTCCTGCCCCCCCCCCCCCCCCTTAGCTTGGGTATTCCTTGTTCTTACATCAGGCCATTTCTGATGTCCCCCCAAATAAACCCCTTTCCCTTACTTTGTATATGTTGTATGTGAGTTCTTCCTCCTCCCCCAGTAGAATGTGAACTCCATGAGGACAAAGGATTTTCTTCTTTTTTTCTTCCTAGTGAGCACCTGGTATGAATTGTGCTCAGTATATTGAAGTTACTTTAAAATCCTTGTTGAATTGAGTTGATAATATTTGAAATGAGAAAGGTTAGGAATAGGCATTAATTATAGGACCTCAGAAAAAAAGAAAGACTAGGTTGAAATCCCACTTTTCACACATACAAGCTTTGTAACCTTAAGCCAGTCACTCTCCTAGGCAAATTTAAAATTACAATTTACAGAGAAAGTATTTCTTGGGGAGGGAGGCTAGTCATCACTAATGCAAATAAAATTACAAGTCTTTATAAAAATAGAAAAAAATTGAGGTGTAATGGGTCTTTTTTATTACCTATTTTTATTTTTTTTATTTGAACAAACACTTCAGAAAGATATCATTAGACCATGTTGCTTAAGAAAAATATGCTATTACTTAATTCTGATTCTATGTAAAACTTTCTTTTAGGTGTTTGGTTTTTTTTTTTAGCAAGGCAGTGGGGTTAAGTGGCTTGCCCAAGGTCACACAGCTAGGTAATTATTAAGTCTGAGGTCAGATTTGAATTCAGGTCCTCCTGACTCCAGGCCCAGTGCTCTGGCCAATGCTCTATCCACTGCACCACCTTTCCTCCCCTCTGTGAAAAACTTAATGAAGGCATTTATCTCTCTTTTTACTGCTGTGATGTCTCTAAAGTATGGATTTCTTTTGGTTCCAAATTCTTCTCCTTGGTTCCAAAGCTAGGGTCATAGTTAATCTAACTTCTTATTATCAAAAGTGTATAATTAATGCCTTTTTTTCCTCCCAAAGAATGCAACTACCAGCAAATTTTTCCTTCAAGGGATCCACTTAAACACAAGTTTACCTGATGCTAAACGTAAGAGTTTATCCTTATTTTCATTTGATCATGAATAACATATTTTTCTTAGTATTCTGCAGATTATAATTGATTTAAAAAAAAACCTATGTTATACAGAACCCAGTTTTGAAGCTGCCAATGATTCGTTGAAGGAGCTACAAGCCACTGTAGGGAATTCTTACAAGTGTAATGCTGAAGAAAATGTTAAAGTCACAGACTCATTTTCAGTCAACATATTCAGAGTTCGGGTCCAGGCTTTCAAGGTTGAAGGTGACAAATTTGGATCAGGTAAATAAAATTTTACCAGGAAGGGATCCTATGGATTAGTAAAATCATAGATTCCTATTTTAAATTTTTTCTGTAATGGTGTCTTCTCCAAATCTAAAATCTATTGGGGAGGAGAATCTCTTTATGATAACTTTCATAGCATAATTTAGAGTTATGATTTTGAGCAGCTCTTAAGTTAAATATTTAGAACAATGTAAACATTTTCAGAAATATGGCTCTTTAGCGTTAGAAGGAATGGATTTGGGCTGCTTTGTATTTTGCTAGTTTGTAGCCTGCTATCCTATATAAGTTTTTTCCCCTAATATTTATGTAAGCCAGCAGATGTAAGAGGCTATGAAATCTCTTTTAAAAGAAAGACTTCATTTTAGAGGGGGAAAAAATTGTAATTTAACCATTTGATATGCCTTCTTTTCATTTTAGTGGAGGAATGTCTTCTGGATGAAAACAATATGCTGATTCCCATTGCTGTTGGTGGAGCCCTTGCTGGACTAGTCCTCATTGTCTTGATTGCTTATCTTATTGGAAGAAAGAGAAGTCATGCTGGATATCAGACAATTTAATGATTGCACTTATTTATCCACCACTATAGATCAACAGTAGTTGCAAGAAGCCTATGGTTCATTTCCCTGAGCTTAAATTGGTATTGAAAGGGAGGCACACTTTCTTGCAAACTGCTGTCCTCTTCCTTCCCCCCAAAGTCTGCTTTATCAAATGTGAAGTCCATCTTGCAACATTTACTATGCACAAAAGAGTATCTTCTGAAATGATGGTGTTAATTTTGCTAACTTGGTTAAGTATTTTGCTAACTGGTTAAAGATTAATATTTACCAAAGTAGACATGTAAGCTAAGGTTAAGAGTGCTTTTCTAAATTGGCATTGACTTCATTATCATTTAACTTTTTAAGACTGGTGTTCATTTATTTCATTCTTTCCTTCAGATTTAAGCTTCATAAAGGGAAAAACTTCAGTCTTACTACTTATAACTGCCCTGTGATGTAAGTTAGCAAATTGTTATGCTGATACACTTAAGAAATTCAAATAACAACTGAGAAATCAAAAACTAAACATTTTAAAGTACTACAGAAGGCAGGGCTCTGAAATTCTTTAAATTAAGCTTTAAAAACCAGAAAATGCCTGGCATGTGCAGAGGGTGAACAATGCAATATTCAGACCTTATAGGAATTCAATTGGACAAACTATTTCTTTGGTATTTTTAATGCTCTGCCACTTAAAGAGATGGTACTTTTTTAAAAATAAAATGGGTGTTATTTTTATTTACATTTTTTGTAAAGTGAATTTCACTCTTCTGTTTGAAGTTCCAGGGTGATCCTATTTCTGCACATGTGTACAATATAGATTTCACTCTGCTGATTTATCTGCTTAAAGCTTGGTTGGGGTTGTACACTTTAAGGATCAGTTCATATGTATGCATTGCCTGTAACAATGCTAATAAAAAATTCTTTTTCTTTGTCTGGACCTTGTTCTCTTTTCACCTGACATTTAGGTGTATAAGTGGGATCATGTGTTTACCCTACATTGTGTAGTTCTTAGTTAAAGCTAATTAATTGTCCCAATGTTTGGGAGAGTTCCTTTGAAATTTAAGTGGATTATGGGTAAGATTGCAAGCTCTAGGGAGTGTGTGTGTGTGTGTGTGTGTGTGTGTGTACCTCAGAAAATAGGAGATAGTTTTAAGGCATCTTGGTCCTTGCTCTGTGTCAGGGATTCTTTTTTGGTTTTAGGACCTCCTCCCCTACTAAAGAACTTTTGTTTATAGATGCAGTTTACCATATAAGAAATTAATGTGACTTAGTGTTACACTGAAAAAGTTTTTACCTTGCATACCTCCAAGAATACCTGGACCACAGTTTGTGCAAATGCAGAGTTATATACTAGGTTTTCTTCAAATTCAGCCAGATAGTTAAGTGCCTGCAATGGACTGCTAAGGATATTTTTTTAAAAGGGGGGGCGTGCAGAGAAGAAGCCTTCCCTTAGACAGAACTTAATTGAAAACACTCTAGTTTGAAATTCTTCTACCTCTTTCAGTTAGTCATTGAATATTCCATTGTTCTGCCCCAGGATGATAAATCTTAATTATTTGAGGATTCAGTTTTGCAAAACAGTCAAAAGTCAGTGGTAATTAAGTTTGGAGAGATATAATAGTAAAAGTGTGAGAACGGGGGGGCTAGGTGGCACAGTGGATGGAGCACTGGCCCTGGAGTCAGGAGTACCTGGGTTCAAGTCTGGCCTCAGACACTGAGTAATTACCTAGCTGTGTGGCCTTGGGCAAGCCACTTAACCCCATTGCCTTGCAAAAACTAAAAAAAAAAAAAAAAAAAAGATAAGCAGAATGTTGAGACACCTACCCCCAGAAGCTTTTTGCCTTGAACCCAAATTTTACAAATGTGTTCCTCTGCATTAAACATGTATCTTACACTAATCTCTAGCCCATTGTCCTGGCTGTGATGAGATCTGTGAACTTTTGGTAAGGTACCTTGCACCTCACTGGCATGTGTTCAGTGAATCCCTTCCCAGGCACAATCCTGAACTCTGTCCGGCCTTGAGGTAGTGCTTATAGTCTGAAGGGATTAAATCTTTCAGCTACCCCCTTCATCTATATATTCCTCTCATCTTGCTGCCCCTCTGAAGTTCCTCTCAGTTGAATTTTTCCAACTTTGGGGAGCCAGCCCCTTCATGAGAAGTGTGGTCCCCCAGATAAACTTATGGCCCTATACCTTTCTTTACTGCTTATCCCTCAAATAAACTCATACCTCAAATATCTCCTTACTATTTATTCCCTTGTGGTAGCTGTTGCTGCTAATCACTTTCTCTCCCTTAAACATCTGCTAACCACAGTACATTTTTTTTTACTCTAAATTCTTAAAAGTTCTTGGTGAATTCTTGCTTAAACCCTTGAAGCCTAAAACCATTTATCTGTTTCTAGTCTTTTCTCCATCCTGTTTTCAAAATAATTTTCTAAAGTTTTCATCATGGCACTCCCCTATATCAAGGAATAGTTCCCAGTTGTATTTAGGATAAAATGCAAACTTATCTTCCTCAGTTTAAATTTCATCCCAGAAACTAGCTGTGTGACCCTGGGTAATTCATTTAACTCAACCTCAGTCTCCTCACCTGTAAAATAAGCTGGCCAAGGAAATGACAAACCACTCCATTATCTTTGCCAAGAGAATCCCTAAAGGCATCATAAAGAGTTGGATATGACTGAAAAGTGACAATACCCACTACTCTGGCATTTAAAGTGCTGCATAATCTGGTTCAGTCTATCCTTCAGAATTCCACAGATTTGACACTTATTTTTTTAAGGCATTGGGATTAAGTGACTTGCCCAAGGTGCCATATCCTAGTTGAAGTTTCCTACTTAGCTATAAACTCCTTGTAGAATGCAAGTTCTTTGAAAGCTTTTTTTTTAATCTTTGATTTCCCAGCCTTAGCTTTGAATATTGTAGATAACATACTGTTTATTAAATTGAATTAATATGATTTATTCAGAGATGCTATAAAGATATAAACAAGAAGAAATCAGGAACTGATTGGATATGGGAAAACAAAATGGGAGAATTTAAAATAGCTTTTAGTTTAGACCCAGAAGATAGTGGTACTATCAACAGAAAAAGTAGAGATGAGGGAGGAATGAGGTGAAAAAATTAAAAATGAGTTCCATTATGGACTTGAGACACTTATGGGGCATCTTATATCATTGGCATGGAGGAACAGGAGATAAATGATGACCCAGGAAAAGAGTCTGAGAAGGAAAAGGTAGGAGTGAGTCAACCAAGCAACACTAAAGGTGTACTTTAGGCACAACCAGAAATGACTGAACAAGAGCCACAAAATGTGCCACACACTGTGGAGGGGCCATTGTCACAGAAACCAGTGGAAGACAGTCAATGTATTGAAGACTTTAGAAGTCCAAAAGGTTAAGGACTGGGAAAAGATCATGAGACTTAGCAGCTGACAGCTCAAAGTTGAAAAGAAAAGTGATAGGATCAAAAGTCAAATTATAATGGATAAACTGGTGGAGAAATAGACCAAGAGGAGTAATGAATTTAGCAGTGAAAGGAGATATGACAGCTTAAGGGTATATGTGGGTCAATTGAAAGCTTTTTTTAAAATATGCATTTGTGTTTGTAGACCATTCCACAAGCATTTATTAGATAATAAACATAATGCTGGAGATATGAAAAAAATCAGTCCCTAGTCTCAAAGAACTTAAAATTCTACTGGGAACGAAACCAAATAACAGACAGAGATTGAAGAAAAGAGGAAGGAAATGGTCAGTGTGGTAAGATCCTGAAGGAAATGGGATAGAATCAGATACAAGAGGGGTTAGCTTTGGCCACCTCTTCCTTAAAGCCAAGGGTGTAGAATGTGGCACATGAGTTATTTTGAATTTTAAGGAGTAACCTGATAAGAGTATGAGGTGAGGAAAAAGGAGAATGAGCAGTTCATATTTAAAGTAGGAGGTGTTCTATAATCTGTTGAGAAACAGAGGACTTGAGAGAAGTTTGAAATGACTTCTTTGCATAGCTACAACAATCAGTTATGGAGGGAAAAACATGCAAAGGAAAGGGCCCATATAAGGTGAGGTCACATAAATTTTTACCGGAGCCCCCTTTGGGTGCCTCTTCTTAAGTAACATTTAGCAACTTAGGTTCCAAGAAGGCCAATGCATGTTTGAGGATTGGTGGGTGTGAATGGCAAAACAAGGGGAAGGGATATCAAAGTTGATAACAGTATATAATTTTAACTTGTCCTTTTTTGAAAAGGACAAATGACCTCATGGGGTGACATCTTGACTCCTGAAATTAGTTGGATTGAAGTGAGGCAAGAGTTGCACATGGTCATCTGCCTCATTATCTCTTCTAAGTTATTGAAGTCCACTGGCAAAACAAGTTAGGATGATTGGTCATAACCCAGGATTCAGTGGACAGTTTTGGCATCTGCTATCTGACCAAGCTCTAAGTCTTCCACAGTGCCTGCCTTAACCACCATCATGGCCCTTGGAACATCCACCCAATCCACTAGCAGATTCTGCACCTACCTGGGATAAACATCTCCCTAACACAACACTGGGTTTGTAGCCCTTCAGTTGCCTTCAATTGGTTAAGGCTATCTGCCAAGAGTTTTACCTAGGGAATGGCTACTGAGAGTTGAGTGCCAGGTGGACACCAGCAAAGATGGATGAACAACCCTGCAAAGAACTCAGCAAGTCCTTACTTCAGATGTGCTATTTCTTCCCTTTGCATTGGTATAAATGAGGCAGCTGGTCTTGGAGATGGTGGCCAGTAATGCGTCTCAGAAGTAGTATCCTTGGTTCCCTTGGGAGAAGCCAGAGGGCTTGGGGGGCCTCCACTCTACTATAAAGCTTATTTTTATTTTTTGAGAGCTAGAGTTAAGTAGGAGGTCTGAGCTACTAACCAAGCTGTTCCCCCACACCTACAGTTCATGGGTTGTTCCTCCAGTGCCAACACCATAGCTGTCTACCCACCATCAATAAGGATGACAGGGAGCATTGAGCAAGACTAATTTTCTGGACAGTTTTGAGACTGAATATAGGCTATGATCAGAATTGGCATTGCTAATTACAAAGGCAAGTGAAAATCACAGAAAAACTAAAGTCAGAAGCAAAAGACAGACAAATGAAATTATCTGTAGGTTATAAAAGAACATTTGAATTTCACACTATGAAGCAGAATAGCCTAGTTCATTGATGTGTCTCTGCTTATGGGACTTCACATGGATCCAAAACTTTTGAAAGCTGATGGTTATGTTTAGTTACAAAGAAAAAAAACCACATAGGGTTGACATACTTTATTTAGGTACAAATACTTATATAACATGTACAGATATTTTAATTTTATATTATTCTTAATGCCCCACATAAAAATATTTCTCTTCAGAAATCAATGTGTAGCTCACATTTTAAGAGGAAAACAGATTGACATGATTTTGAACCTTTTTAAAAAATCATTATCAAAATTTAGTGATAAAATGTGAGTATTTTTACCCACATATATATGAGAAAAGCACTGAAAACTTGGTCATGCCCATTGTGGAAGATACAGTTCTTTTAGCCAGTGCAAGAACAGGAGGAATGTGGAGTTCGTTTATCCCTGAGCAAGTAGCTTTTCTCTACAACTCTTTCGAAGTTTGGTGATAGTGGCTGTGGACAAACTTCCAGGATCAGTAAATATTTTCTGGAACAGAGAAAATTAGTTAGGAAATGTTTTACAGGTTCTTGACCTACCAGTATTACTGGGTGGAGGGAGGACTTATGGAAACTGTAGACTCAAAGAAGATGAGGAGCCTTGGGTGGGTTGACATATTAGTTGCACTGATGAGAGAGTACTCCAAGATCACAGATTCATTAACATCCCTATCCTTAAACCTATTCACAAAGTTGGAAGTGACAATTACAATTTACTAAGTGGTTCCTATAAACAGACTTTAACAGCTTCTAAAGGAAATGAAAATCTGTATATGAGACCATGTACTTATGACTTATTTAAGACAAAAAAAAAGTATTGGTTTTTTTTCCCGTTTTCCTAGAGCATTTTTTTCTGTATTTCTCTTTTGTCTACATTATTCCCTGCTCAATATGTAGAATTCCTTCTCCCAAATATAAAATCAACTTGTGCAGGACAGAGACTATTCCATTTAAAAAACAAACAAAATTAATCACTGGGTATATATAGTACATAGTAGATATTTAATAAATGTTTATTAAAAGAATGTATTCTTTGGATCTTTTAAAGAATTAGTAGTAGTATCAATAGCATATACATTTTAAATATTACAAGAAGCACCCTCTTTATTCAAAATACTTTAGTTACAAATTATCATTGATTATTAATTATACTACTAATTGACTTGATATGAAATTGTGTGAAGGTAGCAGTAAGTTAGGACCTAGAGGAACACAGATCTGCCACAAATACCCCCGCCCCCCAGATAAAGCTTGGAAAATGCATCAGAAGGAATAATAATAAAGAGAACAAGAGAAATAGCTCTGACTTTCATCATCCTGCCTAGAAACCTACCAAAAGACCAGATCCAAAATAGCAGCAGAGACCAGGGTCAGGCCCAGGAGGCCTTAACCCTCTGTATTGACAAAGGAAAAACCAGGGTGGCAACTGAGGAGTACCCAGGGTCTGGCAGGAGGCTTGCATCCAGGGCAATTGGCAACATCTAATTGGGACCTTTCAGGATCACAGCAAGAGTCAGAGCTAATTCTGGGTTCAGAATGATGCAAAGAGATGGAGAAGGGTCCAAACCAAAATCCAAGTTAAGCAAATTGGAGACTGAACTAAAAACCCAAGAATTTTGATAGAAAGCAGATACCAGTCATAATTACTACAACTAGACTTACCATCAAGATGAATTTGTTCACATCATCCAAGAAAAGAGAGCAAGGACATTTTAATGGAAGGGAGAAGGAAGGGATATGTAAAAAGTGGCACGGAGGGGGAGATAGACAGGAAATAGCACGGAGGCCATACCATCGTGGTTAGCAAGGTAAGGTCAACATTCAGCTATCAGGGCTGGGGGACACAGAGGCTGAGTCTGGAGTTGTGTTATAGGGAAAAGAAATTGGTGGCCAGAGAGAAGACAGAATGGTTGAAAAGAAAGCTAGGGAGCAGAGTATGACTTAAGCATAATGCCCTGATCACAAACAAAGCAGAAGATACAGGCAAACAGAAGACTCAACAATAAAGAAATACTATGTATTGAGAGAAGCCCAAGGGATCAACTCCAAATAAATTCAAGAAAAGCAAGAAAAAAACATCCTGACCACAGAGATTACTATCATATCTGGTAAAAATGAGGTTAGGGATACATACTATAATGTTAAATGAAATTTCAACTAGAGAAGAAAGAATAGCATTTGATAATCTTTTCCCAAGAACAGGATTCTCTGAAAACTAGAATGACTCAAAGAGAAACAGTAATTTTATGAGAATACAAAATTCCAAAAGATTAGAAAAATAAAAAAAATGTAAATGATCTACCTTCAAAAATAATTGACGAGGAAAACAGGTCAAAAAAACTGTTTAGGGGCAGCTAGGTGACACAGAGGATAAAGCACCAGCCTTGGAGTCAAGAGAACCTGAGTTCAGATTTGGCCTTGACAATAATTACCTAGTTGTGTGACCTTAGGCAAATAACCCCCCTGCCTTGCAAAAACCAAAACCCAAAATAAAACAACAACAAAGAACTGTTTAATAAAATAAGTGTTACTAGGATCCTTGAAAATCATGACCAAAAAACCAAAAACTGAGATTCCGTATTTTAAAAAATTAAAATAATCATTACCATTTATATATATAAACTTTAAATATCTCTATTTGTATTTGTAGGTTACTTAGATGAAATATATACATGTTTTATGTATCTATTTTAATATATTTATTATATTTATATGGTACTTTAAAAGTTAGAGTGCTTCTGGCTCTCACAACAAATTTGTAAAGTATATATTATTACTATTTTCATTTTACAGATGAGAGAAATAAAACTTAGAAATTCACTGATTTGTCCAAAATCACATGGTTAGTAGAAATTCACTGATTTGTCCAAAATCACATGGTTAGTAAATATCTAAGACAGGATTCAAAATCAGGTCTTCTTGACCCCCCAAACCTAGTCCTCTATCCATTGTACAACCTCTCTGCCTCCTAAAGGAAAATAGAAATGATCCACTGGTCATTTCCTGAAAGAAATCCCAAAATAAAATGAAAAGTGGATAGATGACATTTCTCTTTTAAGGGCAAAGAAAGTTTAAACTGGGTTAAGGCAATGATGAAGTTCAAAGACAAGAGCTGAACAAATGGAATGTTATTCTACATATTCCCTGACAGAATCAAACCTCATCTATGAAAACAAAGAGGGGACTTTTTTTCCCACCTGCTCCTCAGGACAAAGGTCTGATTTTTCACACTACAAACTTCACGTGGCAAGAGCAAAACAAAACCCCCGGGGTTAATGCAAAACAGTTGTTGCATGAACAACTTAAAAGGAAAACGTTATCAATGTGGAAGGATGATGCTGAGAGAAAGGGGGGGGAGGGATAATGATGGTGATGGTGAGAAGATGATGGGTGGTAGAGGGATAAATATTACATGCTGACTGTGCCAAGCATTCTGCTAAGCAGTAGAGTTACTGAATTACAGAATCTCAGAGTTGGAAGGGACCTTAGTCCCTACCTAATCCAATCCATATCCCCTAAAAGGATCCTGCTTGCAATATATCTGATAAGCAGTCATCCACTTCAAGCTTGAAGACTTCCAATGAAGGGGGGTACTCACTTCTTCCCACTTTATTCCATCTCTGGATGATTTTTAATTGCTAGGAAACTTAAAAAAAATAAAACCTAAATTTGCCTCTTTGCAACTTTTACTTACTTCTCTTAACTCTGTCCCATGAGGACAAGCTAGGGAAGCGTAAAACCTTTTCTATGTGACAGTCCTTCAAATACTTGAAGGTAGCTGTTATGCATTGTCTCCTCCCCCACTGCATCCTCACTTCTTCAGGCAAAATATCACATTTCTCCAAATGACCCTTGAATAAAACGAACTCTAAGTCCTTCATCTTTTTGGATGAACTATTCTTGATTCTTTTTGACTCCATCTTAAAATATGATTTCAAGTAATTGTAGTCCCTTGAGTACCAACTATAGTGGGTACTATCACCTTTTTCTTGCATCCCTGGTCTGCCTCTCATTATAATCCAAATGGGTCAAGTGACTTGAACTTATCAAGGGCATCTAGGTGCTCATTTATCATGAGTATCAACTTACTATTAACTTTGCAGTTTAAAGATCATTATCATTGGCTGAGAAAACAGAAATAAAATAAGGATTGAACAACACTTCCTTCCCTCTATTCACTGAAATTGCTCTCTCCAAAGTTACCAATGACATCCTAACATCAAAACCAATGACATTTTAAAAATTCTCATCTTTCTTGACTCTCTTTTGATGTTGAATATCTTTTTCTTGGCACTGTCTTCCTTCTAGGTTTCTGTGACTGCTCTCTCCTGGTTCTTTTTATCTGTTGGATTTTCCTTATCATTCTCCTTTGCTGGATCTTCATCCAGGTCACTCTCACTAACCATGGAAGTCCTTTAAAGGCTGTGTCCTGAGCCTTCCTCTGTAACTTCAATATACTACTCTTTTTTGATGACCTCATCAATTCCCATGGAAACCATTAATCACTTGGCAGATGACTCCTCCTGTAATCTCTCTACTGACCTCTTGCATCTCCAACTGTTTATTAGACAGCTTGAACCAGATGTCTCAGAGATATCTTGAAAGAATACATCCAAAATGGAACCTATCTTTCACCCAAACGCCTTCCCTCTTCCTAATATCCATATTACTGTTAAAAATATCACTATCTCTTCCAAGCTCCCCAGTTACCCAGGCTCATATCCTAGGAATTATCCTTGACTTTTCCGTCTTTCATTCCCCATACCCAATAAGTTTAATGACACGTCAATTCTACCTTTGTAATATCTCTTCCATTTCCCCCCTTATTTTCTTTTTTTAATTAATTTTGAATTTTATAATTTTTCCCCTAATCTCGCTTCCCTCCCCCTAGCCCCTCAGAAGTCAGTCTGTTAGTCTTTATATTGTTTCCATGGTATACATTGATCTAAGTTGAATTTGATGTATCCCCTTTTTTTCTGACACTGCCATCACTCTAATGTCCCTCTATCTCCACATAATAGGCCAGTGATATTAATGTGACATTCCTTCTTCCAACTCCAAGTATTTTTACCAAATATCCATCATACCTAGATTCTCTTCCACCTTCCTGGTTTCCTTCCTTTATAGCTAAAGTATAAACTTCAGTAAGAAGTCTTTTCTAGTCCTTTTTAATCTTAGTGTCTTTTCTCTGGAACTATTTTCAATCTATCCTGTATGTATATTTTAAAAATTATTTTATTTGTTTCAATCAGCAAAAATCTACATTCTTCCCACCCCTTACAGTCAATCAAAAATTTTCACACTAGCCATGGTCAAAAAATATTTGTTGCATTATATCTGCAATTTTTCATCTCTATCAGAAAGTAGAAACATACTTCACTTCAGTCCTCTAGAATCATAGTTGGTCATTATGCTGGTAAGATTTTCAAGTTATTACCAAGTTGTTTGCTTTTATAAAATTGTTGTCATTGGGTAAATTGACCTGGTTCTGTTTATTTCATTCTGTTCCAATACTTACAAGGACAAGTATTCCCAGATTTTTCTGAAGCCATCTCCTCTATCTTGTCTTATAGCACAATAGTATTCCATCAAATTTATATATTATAACTTTTTAACTCATTCCTTAATTAATGGGAAGTCCTTCAGATTCCTATTCCTTGCTACTTCAAAAAGAGCTATAAATATTTTTGTACATCCTTAGATTTTCATCTTGGACTAGTCCCTCCCTTAGTCTACCCTTTCTCTAATTCCCCTTCCCTCTCCCATTTCCCTATTTCCCCTATTGAATGAAATATATTTCTATATCCAACTGTGTGTATTTTTCCTTCCTTTCACTAGTTCAATTGAGAGTGTCAGCTGCATTGTATAGATATCTACTAAAGCATCCTGATGATGTGAGATAATTTTCCTTAACTTCTTTCCCTTTCTTTTTCACATCCTGTGTTTTTTCTATCCCTTTCCCTATTCTTTTCTTTTTTTAATGTTTTTTCAATTATAAACAAAGATGGTTTTCAACTCACTTTTGCAAACTTTTGAGTTCCAAATTTTTCTACCACCCTCCCTTCCTCCCCCCCCCCCCGCCCTATGACGTTGAACAATCTGATATAGGTTGTACATGAACAATAATGTTAACATGTTTCCATAGTAGTCATATTGTGAAAGAAGAATTAGAACTAATGGAGGGGGGAAACCATGAGGAAAAAAAACAAAAACGTTCTAAAAAGTGAACATAAAATGCTTTGCTCTGCATTCAGACTCCATAGTTTTTTTCTGGATGTGGATGGCACTTTCCAACATCAGTCTTTTAGAATTGACTTTGATCACTGTCATTCATTTCTTTTTTTTTATTTTTATTATTGCCATTTTTTTTTAAGTTTTTGCAAGGCAATGCCCAAGGCCACACAGCTAGGTAATTACTGAGGCCTGATTTGAACTCAGGTACTCCTGACTCCATGGCTGGTGCTCTATCCACTGCACCACCTTGCCACCCCTTGCCATTCATTTCTTAAGATCATCAAGACAAAAACCAAACTGCCCCTAGGCCTTGTCTGTTCAGGCTCCTTCTCTGACTCCATTGACTGGGTTTAGCAGGTACATGTGTATCATTTCTCCATATTCAAATGAAAGCAGTTTGTCCTTGTTTAATCCTTTATTCAATTCATGTTTACCTTTTTATGATTCTCTTAATTCCTGTGTTTGAAATTCAAAGTTTCTGTGTGGCTTTGTCCTTTCATCAGGAATGTTTGTACATTTTCTATTTCATTAAAGATCCATGTTTTCCCCTTCAGCATTATACCCAGGTATTTGCTGGCTCAGTTATTCTTGTCTATAAGCATATAGCTTTTGTCTTCTCACATACTGAATTCCAAGTTCTCTGTTTCTTTATAGTAGTGGCTCCTAAATCATGAATCTTCCTGCTGTGTGGGTCCACAGCTCTTGGATTCTTTTTTCCTGGCTGCTTGCGGTAATTTTTCTTTAATTTAGAAACTTTAGATGTTGTCTATGATGTTCTTGGGAGTTTTCATTTGGGGATTTCAGGTGACTGTGGATTCTTTGTTTCTACTTTTCCCTCTTGCTCTCTGCAGTTTTCTTTTTAAAATTCAGTGAAATATGAGGTTTAGGCTCAATTTTTGATCATGGTTTTCAAGTAGTTCTACTATTTTTATTTTATTTAATTCTACTATTCTTAATTGTTTCTCTGTTCTCGGTTTTCCAGATCAGTACTTTTTGCTATAAGATATCTTAATATTTCATTTATTTTTTTGGTTTTTTGACTTTGTTTTCGTCTTTCTTTTTGCCTCATGAAATCATTAGCTTCTATTTGGTCAATTCTAATTTTCAGGAATTTTCTTTGAATATCTTTTGCCAAGCTATTCATTCCCTTTCCAAATCTTTCTTCTATGGCTCTCTTTTCTTTTCTATTCTTTCTTCAAATATTTATAAAAATTTTAACCCCTTTTTAAAAACTCTTGTTTCATCTCTTCCAGGAATTTGAGTTGAGTTTGGGCTCAAAGTTAGGTTTTTCTCCGAGGCTTTGTTTGCAGATGTTTTGGAGTTATTTTCTTCTGGTTTATGTTTTGAGTACCCTGTAATCGCCACAAGTGCTGTTTATGGTGGAATTCTTTATTTATTTTTTTTCATTCTGCCAGTCAAATTTCTGACTGTGGGCTTGATATTGGGGCTTGGGCTCTGGCACACTTCTAGAGGGAAGATCTGCCGCTTTCTTAGTGTATTTAGTCTTGTGTTATTCTATAATTTCTGTGACTAGAGCGGCTGGAGATCCACAAGCTTTTAGTGCTCTAGTTAAGGACAGAGTATCCAGACCTTGAATTCTGAGCAGGGGCAGACTGCCGTAGTTGCAGCTCCTAGCCACAGGATCACCCATTTCCCTTTGGTTTGGGACTCCTGCCTTGCTTCTTCTTCTTTTGCGGGGGGAGGATAGTGGCTAGACCCGAGACCCTGCTCTGCACCTAGGGTCTGAGGCAAACAGCTGCTACTTGGCGCTGAACGTTCTCTTTTCTAGAGATACTCCCCGGGTCTCCCCATAGGGAATGGTAATGGCAGGAGCATTTGGAGCTCTGAGAGCAAGGGAGAAGACCACCAGATATGCAGGTTTGCCCTTTGTTCCTCTTGGGTATGCTGTGAGAGGTCCAGGCCTCATTCTGCTCCAGGGGGAGTCTCTCCTGGCCTGCCTCATGCTCCCACTCTGTCTGCATCTGCTGGAAAAACCCTGGATATCCCAGGCAGGATCAGCCCAGCGTATTTTCCAGATCTCTTTGGAGGAGTTCTATGGTGGGGAGCTCACCTGGACTCCTCCTGCTCCTTTGCAGTCTGGGCTCTGCTTCCTGACCTATACATCTCTTCTTGGGTGTCCTTGTCTGGATGTTATTTTTCCCACACGAGATGGTGAGCTTGACAGCAGAGGCCATGTCTTGCTCTTATTTGCATCCCTAGCACAGTAGGCAGCCCCTAAATTCTTAGTCTGACATGACTAACATTTTAATGGTCACTTATCCTCTCTGAGGAGCAATCTCAGCCCTTCTTTAATTCTTCTCTTTTCCCCAGTAGTTTAAAAAACAACAAAACATCTTTTTTGGGAGCACAACATTCCTTATTAGCCTCAGCTCCTTCTGTGCTCTAGAAATCTTAACCATTCTTACAGGAATGATAAAAGGTAATATAGAGACCTTTCTGATAATTTTTGTATATGGATAGAAGAATATTGCAGGTATGTATAGAGTTATCTCCATATAAATTGTAAGTCTAAGTAACACTAAAGTCAGAAGGCCCAGATAAGACTTTGGAACTCCTTATTTCTCTGACTTATTGCTCTGACAACAGCGAAACCTAGAAACTTCATTATTTGGCAATTCACCAAGGGGAGCCTCCCAACTCTCCTTACAAACACTCAGGTTAACAAAGCTTCCAAACATAGAATACTTCTAGTTAAACAATGAAATACATAGAAAAGACTTTTACCCAAGCCCTTAGTCAATTGAATTCATCCTCCTATTGACCATTACCTATCCATTTCCATGACTTATAGTCATATCCTTGGAAGGGGATGCTAATCCAAAAGACAGGACTTTGCTTCTCCATAGCTGTGCTCTTTTCCATAGACCTTTGTCAGTTCCTGTCCAAATTACCATGTGGGTCTTTTGCCAGCAGCTCTCTCCCAGTGATTGCTGGTAGGTCACCTAGGTCTTACTGCCATTACTATTACTCAGTTCCACTACTTTCAAATTCAATTCTCTACTAGCAGACAGTATTTATTCTTTTCTTTTCTCTTTAAGCAGTCAGTTCTTCATTATTTGGTCTATGGAATGAATTTCAAAGTATGGAATCTCTTTCAGGCTTCATTTTTTTAGGATTTTGCAAGGCAAATGGGGTTAAGTGGCTTGCCCAAGGCCATACAGCTAGGTAATTATTAAGTGTCTGAGACTGTATTTGAACCCAGGTACTCCTGACTCCAGGGCCAGTGCTTTACCCACCAGGCTTCATTTTTTAGTCCCTTGGTTTCACAGCCTACTTTTCAAAGTTTCTTGAGGCAGCTGAGGGAACTCCTTCCTTCCATTCTGGGTCCTTATAGTACCCATTCACTTATGGTGAATCTGTCTCACTTTGCCTGTTTTACAAGGATCACTGTGTCCTCAGCATGAAAAGCTGTGTCCTTATCATATCTACACTAAGTTTGTTTTAAAATTTAACCAGTATCTGCTGGAAAACTTTCTTTAACTTTTATGTTTGTCTTATATGTCTGGCACAAATTTCCTCCCCTACTTTCTCCTTGTGGCATGCAGATGACTCTGGTTCCCAAAAGCTATGCCATCAGATCATCTAGCAGGTCCTAACCAAGATGGAAAAACTTTGAGTGTGGGTCAACAGATGGTCTGATTATGTCTGGTATTTAAAAACTAATTTACCTAAATTCAAGTTATCTACCAAATTTTGTGGGACAGTGTGCTGCCTTATTGGAGGCAATATTTATAATAACAAAATTATGTACCCTTATTTTATTCATTTAGTGAAAGAATTTCCACATTCTTTTGTTTATTTTACTTTGCTACAATTCATATAAAGTTTTTTTGTTTCTTTGTATTCTTCATATTCATTATTTCTTAGAGTACAGCAATGTTTCACTACCACAGTATATGCCACAAATTATATTATCTCCATTGATGGGAATCTAATTTATTTCTAGTTGTTTGCTACTACCCAAAGAGCTAAAATAAACATTTTTGTTTACCATTAACCTGCTTGGGTAATATAATATAATATAATATAACATAACATAATATAATATAATATAATTAGCAGCAGGATCTTTTGATCAAAGGGTAGGAACATTTTTGTCACTTTCTTAGAATAATTCCATATTACTTTTCAGAATGTTTGAACTAATTTACTGTTTTACCAACTGGCATATTAGAGAGCCCACCTTTCCATTCCCCTTCCAACATTAATTAATTCCATCTTTTTTGCTAGACTCTTTTCTTAAATACACATGTATTTCTGAAAAAAAAAATTCTTAATACTGAATTAAAGAACAGAATTAAAGACAAATCTAGGGGACAGTTTTAATAACATTGAAGTCATTGGTGATACTGAGTGTATGGACTACTAGAGAAATCCAGAGTCCCTTACTTCTGTTAAGTTTTTGCTGCCAAGGAAACAGGCTTGGCAGGATGAAAGCCAAGTCCTAAAGCAACTAAAAAGACTGGTGGCATTAGCTTTCATTCACAGTACTGCATTGTCACTCTGTTGAGGAAGAAGCAACAGGAACTGAAACTTCCAAAGGGTCTTCACAGTTTCTGTCCCCCAGTACAAAGTGGTGTATTTGTTATCTTAACTTTCTCCTTTATGAAGTCACAAAATTTTTTGATCAGCCATCTGGAAGTCAAAATTAACCTGAAAACACTTATGTAAGCCCCCTGAAGAATTTGGAACCTGTACTAAATCTAAATAATCCTTCAATAGACCCTGCAGCTAACAGTGTGTTAAGGTTTGCATCTTACTTAACAACCACTTCTGTCTCCAATCTTTTTTTTTTTTAGGTTTTTTTGCAAGGCAAACGGGGTTAAGTGGCTTGCCCAAGACCACACAGCTAGGTAATTATTAAGTGTCTGAGACTGGATTTGAATCCAGGTAATCCTGACTTCAGGGCTGGTGCTTTATCCACTGAGCCACCTAGCTGCCCCCTCCAATCTTCTAAATACTATCTGTATTCTACTTGTTCATCTCATTAGCATTGGGATATATATATATATATATATATATATATATATAGCCTCCCAAGACAGGAAGGATGTTGCAGTTTGAATTTATATGGAGTACCAATACTCATGAAATCTGAATCCTTGAATATCACAGTATTTATCTCATAAAATATCTCTCTTTAAAAAGTCATTAAGATTTTTTTTTATTTTCTTCAACAAGGAACCCAATCTTCCCTTGGACAAAGGTATCCTGAATAGGGTTGAATTACTCCAAAGAATCAGGCCAGGAAGATTTCCATGACGCCAGGCTCCTAGGCAGAGTTTCCAGTCACAGTCCCAGCTTCTCCATTTCTCCCATCCCCCTTCCCTACTCTTAACTGATTGTTACTGGATCTAGAATGTTACACTTAGTTATACTGTGAACTCTCAATTTTCTATAAGAAACAGGATAAAATTTAATCCAGTGAAATCCAGTCAATAATTTTAACTATCTTTTCATCTGTTCTCCTCAAGACTTTTAAAAGATATAACATGATAAAAGTCTTCATTTTAGCTTTATCTCTGAAGCATCCCTACCCCTTCCACTACCTCCATCCCCCATAAAATGGTGGAGCTCATACCTACCTCATACCTACCAATGAGGTAGGTATGAAGAAACTGTACGAATCCTCCCTAGAGGGTGGATTCTCCTTCTTCTAGGGAAGAAGTCAAGATGGCAGATTAGTGAAAGCATTCCATTGAGATCTCTCAACATTTCCCTCTACACAACTTTAATGCCCCAAACTAAATTCTGGGGTTGGAATTGAGAGGGGCATTCTTCTAGACATTCTTCTAGCCCAACACAATTTAGTAGGGTGGGAAGGAGAGATCTGTGATATGGGGTGAAGGCCAGACTGACCATGTGGTGGTCACAGAAGCAGCAGCAGCAGCTTTGGGAGCCCTCAGACCAGACACTGAAAGGGGACCTGACAAATGGTCAGAAAGAGGGACCCTTGTGCAGATGGTATTTGGCAATTCCATTGCCCAAGATCACAGTACAAGGAAGAAAGGAGGAGCACTTTCAGTTAAGAGGAAGTGAACGCCCTGAAGACCAATATTACTTTTGGTCATCAAGGATCAGGAGCAATCCCAAAAGACAAGTCATAATTAGAGTGTAGAATGGGGTAGCAGCGACCACACTACCTTGTGGTCATCAAAAACTTCCAATCTCCAGAACTAGCTCTGAAAACAGCAAAGCAAAAAAACCCTACTGCTGAAGAGAATTCTCTCTCCTCTTCTCTCATGTATTTAAAAGAAGGGGAAAAACAATTAATTCTGAAATTTAAAATAATAGATATGCATATTCAAGTAATTACTACTCCCCAAATACCTAAAATAAACATTTTTATACACATGTATATTGATTCTATCAAATTCTGTACCCCAAGCCCATTCTCTCTCTTTGAGGCAGTGGGTACCCTATTTCATTATAAGTCCTCCAAACCTGTGGTTTGGTTATTAGATTAATCAGAGTGGTTGTTTATCTCTATAATGTAATAACACCTAAATCTTCATTTACTTCATCAATTTTACCTAAATCCCTAGAAGATATGCTGATGAGCAGTAAATCAGCTAAGCAACAGAATGAGGAGAGGAAACAAAAATCTACATGGCTTATCAGGTAGATAGTTGGTGGTCCCTGAATAAATAAAAAGCATTGATGAAAAACATTATTTTTAGCAGCATAGGAGTCAGCATATTTTAAAAAATATATAGGTCAAACAAAAACAGGCAGATGGGTTGAATTAGGCCTGTGAGCTGTAGTTCTGGTCTAGCACATTATTTGCAAAGGACTTCTATTACCAATTTCTCCTCCTTTTAGATTAAGCATCAAACAAACAAACAAACAAACAAACAAAAAAAGTTTACCTGCATGAATGTATGACATTCGGTGACAAATGGCCCCTTTGTGACCTGCTTAAATTTTTCACATATGTCTGGGAAATTAGTGGCTTCCAAAATAGAGGCTTGGTTTTGCTTAATTAATGTTAAGGCCACACGAAAGATAACTTTTGAACCTTCATAGAATAAACAATCCCAAATTCGAAGTACTGTCTGTAGAAAAACAAAATTGGAAAAACAGACTACTTAATTGTATTCAACAAGAGTTAAATGTATATTTGAGGATTTACAAAAAACTTAGGGGGATGTCCTAGTTACATGTGTGTAAGTCCTTACCTCTACTGGGAGGATATCAATAAATAAACAAATAAACCAACGGGAGACTACTAGGGTCCACATGACATTATGTTGCTCCATTAAGTTTGCCACAGATGGAATTTTCATCTTCACGAGCTCACCAAGAACTTCTTGATCTGTTTTCAGACCCATCATTGCAGGACTATAATAATCTTTGTTAGAGAGAACAAGAGATGGGAAAAAATAATATATAACATATCACTAAATATCATATTCTTCAAGAACCAAGTATCAGGGGCAGTTAGGTAGTGTGGTGATAAAACACTGGCTCTGGACTCAGGAGGAGGACCAGAATTTAAATCCAATCTCAAGTGCTTGATTCCTACTAACCTTGGGCAAGTCATTTATCACCCCTCCAAAATAAACACATATCAACTTAATTACAAAAGTCATAGCATTTCAGAGTTGAAAGGTATTTGTACAATTTTCTCCCTTCACAGATGAAAAAGATGAGCCCAGAGAGTTGGAAGGTTTTTTTGGATGAAGGAATGGGGGGTTGTGACTTGCCCAAAGTCAAACAGCTAATAATTGATAACTCAGGTCCTCCTAACTTCAGACCTGGTGCTCTATCCACACTGCCACCTCGCTATCCTTCCCAGAGCATTTTAAATCTATGGACTCTGGTGGAGCTAAGAGTAAAACCCAGCCTCCAAATCTAGTACTCTTTGGGCTCACAATAGAGCTCACTTTTCCCTACTAGCCTTAACACATCTCATTTGTTCGTTCAACTTTTTAAAACAAAACTACCATCATGGGACACACTTTTATAAAAAAAAAAGATGACAAAATTAATGAAAGAAATACTCTCTACCCAAACTTAACACTATAAATAGTCACTATAAATGAAGTCAAATAAAGATTTCAACAATCACTTCTCAAAATGACCACTGTGGGGAGCACTGGTGCTTCCAATCAAGTCTGCTCAGTCTCCATCCACTCATCCCAGGTCCAGGGTATCTGACACCTACAAACTGCAGCTGCTGTCTTTCTTCATCAGAGCAAGGCTGGGATCATACCTGAATTTTCTGATCAATGGGCAATTCAATTTCAGTTGTAAATCTTTAGGAGTCTGCTGTCTCTAGAGCCAACAGGCAATTTACAGGGTTTTTTTTAAGGTTGGTTTTTTTTTTGTTTTTTTTTGCAAGGCAATGGGGTTGAGGCTTGCCCAAGGCCACACAGCTAGGTAATTTTTAAGTGTCTGAGATCAGATTTGAACCCAGGTACTCCTGACTCCAGAGCCGGGGCTTTATCCACTGCGCCACCTAGCTGCCCCCAACAGGCAATTTACTGTGGCAGTTTTCAGAGGGGATTTCCAGGAGGAAACCCCCAAAACACTGCAGCTCTACCTGAAAACCAGGAAGAAGGGATGCTAAAGGATGGTCCAAAGGTTTGGGCTTTGTGTGTGTATGTGTTTGCCTAAGGTGGTCAGTGATTGCATGTGCTGCCCTGGAATGTGGATCGCCCTAATAGGAAGAGAAAATAAAAGGTTTTGCAGAATACTTCTCTATCTTTTGATTAAATAGAGAAGATGGACATCTTCTAGACAGGATGAGAGAATTACCAGAAAGTAAATATGAAAAAAAAAAGACTTTGAAGAGGTGATGGGAATCAAAACAAGCATTGAGCAGAAGTAAAGAAAGGCTCCCATACTAGAGAAGCAGATTTGTTTGACCCTCCCCAAAGAGGATGAATTTAGATCTTCTGAAGAGATAGCACTCTATTTTCCAAAGATGAGAAAGAAAGACTTAAGAAGGTGATGGAGAAAAGGATAGTAATAAAAATTCAACTAAAAGATTCCAGAGAGTTAGTTGTTAGCATATAGAAGGTACCCAAAATTCTACTGGGGGGCAGGGAAATAGGAAGAATATAAGCATTCAAATAGAACCTACAGTGTTCCAGGTAGGATGCTAACAATTTTTACTTCATAACAACCCTTTAAGGCAGGCTATCGCCTCCATTTTTACAGCTGAGGAAACTGAGGCAACCAGCTATTACCTTATTTCCCCATGTATAAAACACACCTTAATTTTGGGGTTCAAAATTTGAAAAAAAGTGTTGTGTTTATTTAAGGTAATGGGGTTAAGGGACTTGAAAAATGTATTACATAAAGTTACTGAACTCAAGTTTTATTCATCATAAAATTCCTACAACTCCTCATCACTGTCAAAACTCCCATCTATTAGGTTGTCTTCATCTGTGTTTGATGATGAATCATTATCTTAGGAGAGGCTCTGACTGCTCTCCTGCCTGTGCTCTGGTGTGTGGTTGATCACAAGCACTCCCTGGACAAGTCTGGTGCGTGGACACATGGTTAGTCCATTCCATTTCATGAACCTGAAGCACCAATGGTTCCTCCTTTGAAATCAGTCACTTCTTTTTCAGCAGCAGTTCTGGCCTCATGTTGAACCATCTTTGTTGGACACAGAAATTCCAATGGGCCCTTTGTTCTTCAATCCATCTCTTCAATTCCTTCTCTAAATCAGACTATTTTTCTGACTTGCCTCTCATGGTCTTCTTCTGCCAGGGTGTTTTCAGTTGGGTTTCTTCTTCCCATAGCCAGTCTCAGATTGTTTTCTAAGTTTGGAGGAGGACCAAATTGATGTTCAGAAAGGCACAATTTGCATTCACTTTTGCAAACTTAATCACTTTGAATTTGAATTCAGCACTGGATGAAAATTTTTACTGAGCCATTTCTGGGCAGAATGTAGCAAAATGTAACCTAATATATGGGTAACAAATGCAAAATAATGAGTGCAAAGACAATAAGTGCAAACCCCCCCCCAGGAAATGCAAGTAAGAAAATCTACAACTACTGTGTAAGAAGCTCCCTGTTTTTAGACCCAGATTTTTCAGAAAAGGGTGCATATTATACATGGGGAAATACACTAAGTGATTTGCCCAAGGTCACACACCTGTTAAGAATCTGAGACTAGATATGACACAACATTAGAAACCTCTCCTCAGGTTCACACTGATCCATTAAACAATACATTAAAAAAAGAAATAAAGGCATTAGAAATGTTTGGCTTGGAGAAAGAAAGGCTTGGGTGGAACAAGATAGCTGTCTTCAAATATCTAAAGATTTGCTATCTAGAAGATGAATTAGGCTGGTTTTGTGCAGTTCCAGAGTACAGGACTAGGGGCAATGAGTAGAAATTATAGTGAGACAGAAATTATAGTGAGACATTTCTAAACTGGAACTACCTATATACTTTAAGGACTTTGAACTTACCATAACTTGGGTCTCTACAAGAGAAGATAGAAAATTGCTGTTAGAGTAACAGAACTGATTTCTTTACACTGTGTGAAAGGTTAGATTAATAAAAAACAGTGCATCAATTACAATAGATTTGCTCACCTCAGAAGTATAGTAATCAAAGACAATTAATGACTTGTGATGGAAAATACCATTCACACCCACAGAGGGAACTATGGAGTTTGACTGTAGACAAAGCTTACTTTTTTAATTTTCAAAATTTGTTTATGCTGTATGGGTTTTTTCCTTCTCATAACTTTTCCCCCTTTTTGTCCAGATCCTTCTTTCACAACATGATTAGTATGGAAATATGTTTAATAATACATGTATAATCTACACTAGATTACTCCTTGTCAGGAGCAAGGGATAGGGAAGGGAGGAAGTAAGAAAAATGTGAAACATAAAAAAATGATTGCTGAAAACTAGCTTTGCATGTAGTTGAAAAATAAACTAAAAATAATAACAGTTCATATTTAAACCATCTTCTGTAATTTAAAGAATGTTAAGTAGAACACAGAGACCATACACACACACAGTCCCCTCTACTCCTTTACTACTTTTCTTTTTTACAAAGATCATCACTGATTTATCTTTAACGTTCTTTTCACTTTTTTTTTGTTTTGCAAGGCAATGGAGTTAAATGACTTGCCCAAGGTCAAATAGCTAGATAATTATTAAGTGTCTGAGGCTGGATTTGAACTCAGGTCCTCCTGCCTCCAGGGCTGGTGCTCTATCCACTGCACCACCTAGCTGCCCCAATGTTCTTTTTTTTTTAATTTTGTGATCTGAATTCTTTCCCTTTCTCTCTTCCCCCACCTATATCAATTATACATGCCCTTGTGGCTGTTGTTTGGTCATTTTTAGTTGTTTTGACTCTCTATGACCTCATTTGAGGGTTTTTCTAGAAAAGATACTGGAATTGTTTGACATTTCTTTCTCCAGCTAATTTTACAGATGAGGAAACTGAGGCACACAGAGTTTAAGTGACTTATCCAGGGTTAAACAGCTGAGAAGTGTCTGAGGCCAAATTTGAACTGAGGAAGTCAAACCATATCCAACTCTCTTCCAAACCTCACAGTGTTACCTGGCTGCCCCACCCTTCAATCTCTCCCTAACCTCATTGTCTACAAACGTGCCCAAGTCTCCCCATTCTCCTTCTGTTTCTTGCCCAGAGCCCTCTCCATCTCCCACCTTAGGCATTCTTCCCTGCCTGGTACACTTCTCATCTCCACCTTCTACCTTCCCTGCTCCTTTTGCAGAAGTTTTTCCTTCATTTTAGTGCCTTACTTCTGAGATTATCCACCATTTATCCTGCATAGAACTGGCTTGTTCATACTTGTTTGCATAGTGTCTCTTGACTTGACTGAACAAGGAGCTGGCCTAAGAGAAGGTATGAGATAGAGTTAGGAGGTCAAGAGACCCCTTGGCTGGCATTCCTCAGGAACAGGAACAGGTTACAGGATGTGTGAAGAGAAAAGAGGTGGAGGTGAGGAAGTAGAGCCTTCCTGGCAGGGGAAACTGCCACCAGGTAAATGTCTGTCCTTGAGAGTCTTGTTCAAGAGCAAGGAAGCAGCGTCTGTCACCGGTTGACAGAGAAAGAAGAAGGTTGGAAAGCTAGGACAGGGAAACTAGTGTGATTGTAAGAGATAAACATGGAAACTAGAAATTGAAAGTCATTGGAAAGAGCTGGAACAAGAAAATGAAGGTGAGCTCATTCTCCACAGTCATCTCTCTCTCTGGATAAGGACTCTCCTTCAACAACAGCTCCTGATTGCTGGGAAGTCTTTTCCTCTCATTTAGGGGGTGCTCAAGAAGTTCCCATTAAACACAGGCATCTGTCCTGAGTCTTATCACCTTTGGCTCCCAGGGTGGACGTGGCTGTCAGCTGATCTGGTGAAACCAGACCAGGGTCATATAATGTACAAAACTCAGTAATCAGAACCATATTCAATCTTAATTCTGTCTGACCCCTGGATATAGACAGCAGATTCTCACACTGGATTTTCTACAGAAAAGGTCTACCCAGGGGACCTTCTGACCCTTTTCTTGTATCTGTCATTACAGGTCAAACTTTCCCTACTTTTTTTGGCCTCACCAAACCATCTTTTGTTTTCTCTGCCTTTAGCATTTTTTTTTAAAAAGGATGCAGCAGCTAATGCTGGTTTGCTATATTTATATATTTACTAGGAGATACTGAAGAATGTTCCAAACTTCCTTACCCTTATGAAACATGATGGGGAAAAAGTGCTAAGAGGCTACCCTACCTTTTTCTGCTCCATTTTCATTATATAACATCCCAATTTGCAGTTGGGGATGGGGATGGGAACAATCTTTTAGTTGCATTTCTTATTCTCCTTTTCACTGGAGTCATTAGTACAGACTTGAATTCTACAAACAATGATCCTAACAACAACAACACCCTAAAATGAAGCTGGTTTCCAGCATCCCAGAACAATAACCAGATTTGCTAAGAAGAAAAGGCTAAAGACTAATCCTGCCATGACCTTATTCTCAGTTACAGAGAGCTTAAGAAGAGATTCCAAAAATAAAGTCACTTTATCAGAAACTGTAATGTGCTTAATCACAAGGCTCAGGTCACCAAGGTTTGTTAATTCAATTAAATCCAGAACCTCCTCCACATTCTCCTCTTCACATGCCCACACCATGCTGATTCAGAACTAACTGCCTGCCTGTGAGATACCCCCACCCTCCCCCAAGGGTCCCAGCAATCTGGATGGACCCCCCTTCAACTAAGGCTCCTGAGTCCTCAAATCTTTACCTCTCATTTATGGAGTGTTCCTTTAAACCCCATGGGTCTATACTGAGTCTTATCCTTGGCTCCCTATGTAGAACCCCCAATACTGATTCTTAAGCAGTTATGTTAAAAGAGATTTTAAAGAAAGGTAGCCCCCTGGCATGGCAGGCAGAAGGCTGGGATTGGCATCAAGGGGTCTGGATTTAAAGCCTGATATAACTAATGTGTATAATATAATATAATATGTATTCACATACACATAGTGTATACACATATGTATACTACCCATGAAAGACAACATGGAATAATGGATCGAAGGTTTGGTTTAATAAGCCCCAGATACACATTCAGCCTCCAACACTTACTGACTGTATAATCTTGCATAAATAACTTCATCTCAAGTTCCCCAGGTGACTCAAAGACTATACATTACACATGAGTTAGATGCCTGCTAATTTACTTGGGTAGAAACACTAGAATTTCTGTACACTAATGAAATTTCAATTCTAGAGGAAAAAAAAACTGTAGCTGAGCACTAATGCACAGTCACTCTACCATGAAGGAACTAAATAACACATAACAATAACAACAAAAACATAAAAGAAAGATTTGAACAAAGTAGCTACTTAATAAAATTTGTTTCATCAAATTACTAGTAATGCTCCCTATCATTCTCATGAAAGTTAACACCTTGGGGAATTATTTAGTAAGACAGTCATTTCTTCCTCTTATTCCCTCACTCTAGAAACATAAATTCTTTGATATTCCCTTTCTCTTACAGGGAAGACATTAAACACTGACATTCAAAACAATGCTCAGTGTCTTATTAATGATGCCTTCTATGATAAAACATCACTTCTGACATATAAACTCCTAGAAAACAGGTGCTACTTTTGAATAACCAAGGTACCAAATGGAAAAGGTGAAAGTTTAATTGTATTTGATGGCAGTTTAGGGACCAAGGAAACATAAGACTAAAAGTGGGTCAAAGAAAAAATCATTGAAACATCATTAAAGAGACAATGAGGTGGGCAGCTAGGTAGCAGTGGGTAGAGCACTGACCCTGGAGTCAGGAGTACTTGAGTTCAAATCCAGCCTCTGACACTTAATAATTACCTAGCTGTGTGGCCTTGGGCAAGCCACTTAACCCTATTTGCCTTGCAAAAACCTAAAAAGAAGAGAGAGAGAGAGAGAGAGAGAGAGAGAGAGAGAGAGAGAGAGAGAGAGAATGAGACAATATACCAAAATCTGAGATGCAACTAAAGCATCACCTAGGGGAAAATTTATTTCTCTAAACACATATCAATAAAAAGAAAAAGAGGGGCAGCTAGGTGGCGCAGTGGATAGAGCACCAGCCCTGGAGTCCGGAGTACCTTGGGTTCAAATCCGGCCTCAGACACTTAATAATTACCAAGCCACTTAACCCCATTTGCCTTGCAAAAAAAAAAAAAAAAAAAAAAAAACAACAACCCAAAATAAAAAAAGAAACAACAGAATAATAAACTGGGCATACAATTTAAAAAAAACTAGAAAAGGAACAAATTAAAAACCCTCTAATAAATACCAAACTGGAATTACTAAAAAAACAAAGAAAAGATGAATAAAATTGAAAACTAGAAACTTTATGAAAAAACTTTATGAAGAACAACCAAATAGATAGGTCATTGGTCAATCTGTTATAAAAATTTTGTATAAAATTTGGTCAAAAGAAGAAAGATGAAAACCACATTTCTTGTATCAAAAATGAGAAGGATGAATATATGACCAATGAAGATGAAATTAAAGTAATTATTAGAATCCATTTTGCCCAGTTATATATTAATAAATCTAACAATCATGTGAAATGGACAAATTTTTCAAAAAATATAAATTGCTGGTTAATAGAAGAGGAAATTGTATTAAATACCTTAAATAATTCTAGTATAGAAAAAGAAATTGAACCTACCATCAATAGGCTCCCTAAGGAAAAAAAAAGACCCAGAGCCAGACAAGTGAATTCTACCAAGATTTGAAGAACAATTAATTCCAATCCTATATAAACAATTTGGAAAAATAAGTAAAGGTCTCCCATAAATTTCCTTTTATACACAAATGTGATGCTAATACCTAAACCAGGAAGAGCAAAAACAGAAAAAGAAAGCTATAACCCTAGCCAGCATAATAAAAACGACAATTCTACCTAAATTAATTTACTTATTCAGTGCCATACTAATTATACTACCATAAAATTATTTTATAGAATTAGAAAAATATCAAAATTCAACTAGAAAACAAAAGCTCAAGGATATCAAAGGAAACAATGAAAAAATGAAAGTGCCTCAACCAGGATTACATCCCAAACTGCATTAAAAATCAGTAACATCAAAACAATCTGGTACAAGTTAAGAAATGGAATGGTAGATTAGTGAGCTACTAATTTCTAGTAATGCTCCCTATCATTCTCATGAAAGTTAACATTTTAGGGAATTATTTAGTAAGACAGTCATTTCTTCATCTTATTCCCTCACTCTAGAAACATAAATTCTTTGATATTCCCTTATGGGGAACAAGGAGCTGGCCTAAGAGAAGGTATAAGATAGAGTTAGGAGGTCAAGAGGCCCCTTGGCTGGCATTCCTCAGGAACAAGAACAGGTTGCAGGTTGTGTGAAGAGAAAAGAGGTGGAGGTGAGGAGGTAGAGCCTTCATGGCAGGGGTGCTACTGTGTACAGCAGTAAATGACCACAGTAGGCTAGTGTTTTAGAAACCCAAAGATCTAAGCTTCTGGAATAAGAACTATCTGAAAACTGGGAAAACTAGAAAACTAGAAAACATTTGGCAGAAACTAGATATTGATCAGTATCTAACATCATATACCAAGACAAAGGTTTCAAAGGTTAAAATGGTACATGATTTAGACATAAAGGATGATAAGTAACAAGCAAATGAGAGGAGCATGGAAAATTTTAACTATCAGATTCATGGATAAGGGAAGAATTTATGACCAAATAAGAGTTGATAAGTGTATAATTTTGATTACATTAGATTATAAAGACTTTATACAAATAAAACAAATGCAGCAAAGAATAAATGAAAAACAGGAAATGGGGGGGGATTTACAGCAAGTATCTGATAAAAATCTCATTTTTCATATATATAGAGACCTGAACCAAATAAGAATACAAATCATTCCTAATTGATAAAATTGACAAAGGATATGAATAGTAGTTTTCAGAATAAAAAAAATTAAAGCTATAGATCAATTCAGTTATTTTTCAGTCCTGTCTGACTCTTCCATTTGGGATTGTCTTGGCAAGGATACTGGAGTGGTTTGTCATTTTTCCTTCTCCGGGTCATTTTATAAATACACAGTAGTAAACAAGGGAAGCAGGACTAAGAGACTTGCCCAGATACATAAAGCTAGTAACTGTCTCTGGCCAGATCTGTATTCAAGAATATGAGTCTTCCTAACTCCTGGTCCAGTATTTTATCCACTGCACCACCCAGCTAGCTACTCTATCAGAGTTATTTATAGTCATATGAAAAAAATTCTCTAAATCACTATTGATTAGAGAAATGCAAGTTAAAACAACTTTGAGGTATCACTTCATACCTATCAGATTTGGTAATATGACAGAAAAGGAAAATGATACATGTTGGAGGGGATGGAGGAAAATTGGGACACCAATGCACTGTGGAACTGTGAACTAACCTAATCACTCTGGAGAGCAATTTGGAACTAAACCCAAAGGGCTATAAAAATGCAATACCACTTTTGGGTTTCTATCTCAAAAATATTAAAAGAAATGGAAAAGGACCTATTTAAACAAAAAATATAGCAACCCTTTTTGTGGTGGTGAAGAGTTGGAAATTGAGGAGATGCCCATCAATTTAGAAATAGTTAAATTGTGATATATGATTGTGATAGAATACTATTGTTTTATAAGAAATGATAAGAAGGATGATTTCCAAAAAAAAAAATCTGGGAAGACTTATATGAACTGAGGTAAAGTGAAATGAGTTGAAGCAGCATAACACTGTATACAAAAACAGTATTATTGCATATGATAATCAAGTGTGAATGAATTAAACTTATCAATACAATGATCTAAGAGAATTTTTGAAGGACTTATAATGAAAAATGTTATCCACCTCTAGAGAGAAAAAGAACTGCTAGAGTGTCATTGAAGACTGAAGCATGCTTTCACGTGTATAACTGATACACTTCTTGTCTTAATGTATAGGAAAGGTAGGATGGAAGAGAATTCAGAATGAAAAATTAAATGAAAAAGAATGCTAAAGATAAACAAAGAATGGGGTGGCTAGGTGGTGCAGTAGATAGAGCACTAGCCCTGGACTCAGGAGTACCTGAGTTAAAATCCGACCTCAGACACTTAATAATCCTAGTTGTGTGGCCTTGGGCAAGCCACTTAACCCCATTTGCCTTGAAAAAACCTAAAAAAAAAAAGATAAAGCATGTAAAGGGAAGAAAGAGAGAAAGAAAAAAAGAAAGGAAAAAAGTTACCAATGGCTCATTTCATTGACCAGGGAGTTATGGGTGAAAGAGATTATAGATAGCATTAACATCTCTTTCCATTTCAGGAAGGGAGAGGATATGAAGATTCTGTTCCTCTTGTTCAATGACCATTTGTTACATGACAGATCCCAGATGTCTTCTGATCCATTCATTCTTTCAAAAGTGATTAGTTCTGGAGAATAGGTTCAGGCTGTGGTCTTAAGAGACATGGCCAACAAGACCCATACTAATGACATTCCTAGAAATACCATATAGGGGTTGCTGAGGCTAGGTGATACACATGTTCCAGTCCTATGGTTCCTTTCCAGCCTGGGTGGTTTCTGGAACCCACCAGGATGAGATGGAATCATTGAGATACATTTCATCCTACTCTGCCCTCCACCCTTCCTCATCATACTATAGTCCAATAGAAATCTATTCTATAAATAAAACTGTTTAATCGTCTTTCTCTATACTGTTTGTCTATAAAAGTTGGCAAAACTTTAAAACCTTCCTTTTGGTTACCACCCACTTCCATGGTGCAATTGGGCACTGTTCTTAAGTGAAAAGGAAAGAGATATATACTAATAACAACAACTCCACTGCAACAACGACTGAGTTCTGTTCAACATTAGGGCAAACAAACTTTGATTTCCTTTGTGTTTTATATACATATATATGTATATATATATATATATATATATATATATATATATATACACACATATATATATATAGTTCTTTCAAATAAGAGTGTACTAATTTTATTTTATGAACACAGCATAGATCCTGTGATATTTATTTTTTATTTTTGTTTCTTTATTCATTTATTCATATATCCATCCATCCATCCACTGATCATCCATCCATCTATCCATTCATCCATTCCCATTGAAGGGCAGCTAGGTGATGTAGTGGATAGAGTTCCAACCCTGAACAGGGGAAGACCTGAGTTCATACCTGGCTTAGGATACTTGACCTTTAACAGTTGTGTGACCATGGGCAGGTCACTTAACCCTGATTGTCTCACATCCAAGATCATCTCCAGTCATTCTGATTCATATCTGGCCACTGGACCCAGATGGCTCTGGAGAAGAAAGCGAGGCTGGTGACTTAACACATTGCCCCCTCACTTGCTTGTCATGACATCTCCTCCCTGAAGTCAAGGTCTTTAAAAAATATCATCATGACCATAACTGCTCTCTTAGGTCTGAGGGATTATGGTCTTTTTTAGTGAAAGCAATAGCCATACTTCTTCAAAATGCCCTGACAATTTGAGGAGCCCAACAGTGGAGTGGGCTAAACTAGGGAATAGTAGGCTCCTCTTCTTTAGAGCTTTGCAAACAGAGGCTGGATGACCACTTATCTGGTGTGTGTTGAAGTAGGAATTCCTTTGAGTGTTGAGGTAGGAAGTTTACCTCATCTTCCAAACTGAACGTGGACATGAGGCCATGGTCTGGTCAGCTTTTCCTTCTAGAGGCCTAGGCAGACCAAGTAGCCACAGGTGGGGTCTGGGCTTCAGTGTTCCATTAAGAGGAACAACAATAGTTCCAAGAAACATGGGGAGTAGTCAATAGAATCATAGACCCGCTTTCCTTCTTGTACTTATAAAGGAATCCCTTCCAATAGACATATCAATGGGTCATCCAGCCTCTAACTGGGTGCCAGGGACAGAGAGCTCAGTATCTGCCAATGCTGCCCGTTCTAGCATTGGGCTGTTTGAACTTCTCAGAATTTTATCCAGATTCTGCTCCCTTTTCTTCCACTCACATTCTCTTCATCTTGTAGACTGGGTCAATGAACTTCAGCAAAGTATCTTGCTCCCTGGCAAGGACTCTGTAAATCCTTATCCTTCATTATCGAGGAAGACCAAAAGGACATCACTATGTTTGAGACAAATGACGGTGTCTGACTGTGGTTGATCAGAACAATACGAGCTCAGAATGCTCTACCACAAGTTGGGCACAAATAGTCCTCATGAATACCTGGGGTGGGTCCTCTAAACTTACGGAGTGCAATAGCATCACCAATGATGGCACCATGCTGGGCAGTCCTGGGCTGTACAGTCAATTCTAAAGTCCTTCAATGAGAACTTCAGGGTGTCTCAGTATTGCTTCTTCTGACCCCCTTGTGAGAGCTTGCCCTAGGTGAGTGCTCCATAAAATAGGCTTTGGCAAGCGTATGTCTGGCAATATGTCCAGCCCATCTCAGTTGCCCTCTCTGTAGTAATGTGGGAACACTGGGCAGTTTAGTTCAACGAAGGACCTCAGGGTCTGGGATCTTCTCCTGCCAGGTGATCTTCAGGATCTTCCTAAGACAATTTAAATGGACACAATTCAGTTCCCTGATATGGAGCTGGTAGAGTGTCCAGGTGTCACAGGCATATAGCAATGAGGGCAACACAACAGCTCTGTAGACTTTTAGTCTGGTAGTCAGTCTAAAACCTCTTCTCTCCCACACTTTCTTTTAGAGCCTCCCAAACACTGTGCTAGTTCTGGTGAGTGCTAACTTCATTGTCAAGGTGTACCTCCTTGGAAGGGACACTGCGAAAGTGAGTGAACTTGTCCACAGTATTCAAAACATTTCTATTTGCTAAAATCAATGGTTCCCCATATGGATGGTGTGGTGCTGGCTATAGGAGCACCTGGGGTTTCTTGGTGTTCATTTTTTTTTTAATTAATTAATTTATTCTTATTTTGTACAAATAATTTTTTTTACACATTACTAAAATATTCTTGTTTAAGAGTAAACATAATACCCCTCCCTCCAAGAAAATATAGACCCACATAAGCGATAAAGTAAAGGGGAGAGAAAAATTAAATTTAATAATAATAATAATAATAATAGGTATGGCCAGGTAGCACAGTGGATGGAGCACTGGCCCTGGAGCCAGGAGCACCTGAGCCCAGATCCAACTCCAGACACCCAACAATCACCCAGCTGTGTGACACCATGCAAGCCACCGCAACCCCATTGCCCTGCAAAAACAACAAAAAAAAGACCCAAAATAAAATAAAATAGTAATAATAATAATAATAGTAGGGGTGGCTGGGTGGCATACAGATCACTAGCCCTTGAGCCAGGAGCACCCAGGTCCAAATCTGGCCTCAAACACCCAACAATCACCCAGCTGTGTGGCACCAGGCAGGCCACCCAGTCCCATTTGCCCTGCAACACCCCCCAGAAAATAATAATAATAAAAAATGTGCTTCAGTCTGTGTTCCAACACCACCAGCTCTGTCGTGGGTGGATCACATTCTTTATGATAAGTCCATCACAAAAGGTACTTCATATTTTTCCACTGTTGCCATTGCTGATCGCAACTCCCTCCATTCATATGTCTCTACTACCATGAATTATATTTTCTCTCTCCTTTCACTCTGTCTCTGCTGTAGGGTAGTTGAATGGTGCAGCAGACAGATCCCTGGTCCTGGGGCCAAAAGGCCCTGAACCCACATACCACCCCTTACCCAGCATCCACCCAGCCCTATGGTCCCGGACAAGCCATCCAATCCCAGCCCCTTGCAAGAAGTAAAAAAAGAAAATGTGTTATATCTGACCACTCTTCCCCCATAGTCCATCCTCTCCTCCATCACTCACATACCCCTCCTTCCCCCTGTCCCCCTTCTCTCCTTATTACTCCAGATGCCTATACCCCATTGAGTATATATGCTGTTTCCTCTCCTAGCCACCTCTGATGAGGGCAAAGATTCCCTCATTCCCCCTTGCCTTTCCCCCTTCCATATCATTGCAATAGCTCATTGTAATAAAGAAAAAACTTATATGAAATATCATAGTCTATTCCTCCTCTCCTTTTTTTTCTCCCATTACATTTCCCTTTTATCTATTGACTCCATTTTTATACCACAATATATCTTCAAATTCAGTTTTCTCCTGTGCTTCATCTATAAAAGCTCCTTCTACCTACTCTATTAAATGAGAAGGTTCATATGAGTATTATCAGTGTCATTTTTCTATGCAGGAATACATGCAGTTCATCATCATTAAGTCCCTCATATTTTCCCCTTCTCCTCCAATATCTATGCTTTGCCTGAGTCCTGTATTTGAAGATCAAACCTTCTGTTCAGCTCTGGCCATTCCAACAGGAACATTTGAAATTCCCCTGGTTCATTGAAAGTCCATCTTTTTCCCTGGAAGAGGACATTCAGTTTTGCTGGGTAGACTCTTGGTTGCATTCTAAACTCTTTTGCCTTCCGGAATATTATATTTCAAGCGCTATGGGCTTTTAATGTAGTTGCTTCTAAGTCCTGTGTGATCCTGTGTGATCCTGACTCCACGATATTTGAGTTGTGTCCTTCTGGCTGCTTGTAATATTTTCTCTTTGACTTGGGAGGTCTGGAACTTGGCTATAATATTCCTGGGGGTTGTTTTTTTGGGGGGGGATCTCTTTCTTGGGGAGATCAGTGGATTCTCTCCATTTCTATTTTGCCTCTGCTTCTAGGATATCAGGGCAATTTTCCTGTAATAATTCTTTGAAAATGATGTCAAGGCTCTTTTCCTGGTCATGACTTTCAGGTATTCCAATAATTTTTAAATTATCTTTCCTAAATCTGTTGATCCTGTGATATTTAAAAATATATGAACCCTACTAGGACACACATGACCAGAAACAAAGTTATAACACAACAACAGTTATGCTGTAATGGTACCACTTAAACATTACAAGATGGAAAAAGTCCTCTAACATATCAGATATGTTTCATGGAAAGACAGACAAGAATCACCCAAGGCAGATAAGAGCTGTAATCTTTATAGACACAAGGAATGCCCATAGCCATAAAATCTCATTTATTCAGATACTTAGATACTTTCCAATAAGTGCCAGAGACTATGTTAGGAGCTAGGAATATAAGATCAATAACGAATCAATTTCTGCCATTAGGGAGCTTACATTCTAATGAAGATGATGATATGTTTGTATAAGAATATAAAGAATACAGATAAAATAATTTCAATGTAATTTGGGAAGGAAGAGCATGGCAGGAGCCATAAGGCGAAGGCTTGACAGACAATGTGTTTTTTGGACTGAGATCTGAAGAGGGGGGAAAAAAGTTCCATATACTTGGAGTGAAAAGGGAATATATTGTACATGCTAGGTATGAGAAAGAATATTAAATGTGAATTTGGCTGGTCCATAAAGTGTTTGAAGGGGAGTGATGCATAATAAAACTGGAAAGGGAAGTTGGAAAGGTCATGTTGGGCTTTAAATACCAAAGAAATAGGGAACCATCAAGGTTTAGCAAATATAGCAATCAAGCTTGAATTTATGGAAAGTCAAGGAGTTTATAAGTGATTTTCAAAACTAGACATCATTTGAAATGTTTCACACATTTACTTGAATTTACTACTAGAGTTGAAAATTGACTATCTCTAGAATTCATTCTAAATGACACAAAATAACTTGAATTAGGAAAACTCAAAAATATAATGGCCTTATTCTTTCCCTGATCTTTGGTAAGATGAAAAAGAGAAAGAAAGGGAGATGCTGCTGCTGCTGCTGCTGAAGAAGAAGAAGAAGAAGAAGAAGAAGAAGAAGAAGAAGAAGAAGAAGAAGAAGAAGAAGAAGATGATGGTGGTGGTGGTGGTGATAATGGTGATGGCGATGTTGAAGATGATGGTGGTGTTGAAGTTGACGATGGTGATGATGGTGATGGTGGTGATGGTGGTGGTGATGGTGATGATAACTAATATTTATATAGTGCTTACTATGTACCAGTTACTATGCTTAAGCTTAATGCTTCACAATTATATCTCATTCAATCCTTACAACAATCCTGGGAGGTGCTATTATTATTCACATTTTGCTGTTAAGGAAACTGAGGGCAGAGAGAGAACTGAAGTGATTTGCCCAGAATCACACTTATTACATGTCTTGAGGCTGGATTTGAACTTAGGTCTTCCTGACTTCACTCCCAGAGTTCTATGCACAGCACATACTCAAGGAGGTAAATCCCAAATTCATTATCTCCAACTTGCATCTTTTACCTTAACTTGAATTCAGATAATACAGATAACTATGAGGTATTTGTACACCTCACCTCACCTCAAATACATCAATATCCAAACCAAAATCTTTCTTCCAACTTTCCCTCTTTTAGTCGACGGTACTACTATTCTCTAAGTCACCCAGGTTTGAAACCTAAAGAAAGGGAAATCCTATTTAAGATGAAACTTAGAAGGAGTGCTTTTCCTAGACTAAACACACTTAGAAGTTCACTAGCGGTGACTGAATCTTAAATATGCTTATGTTATTTAAGATATCTTAAAGATCTGAAGCATCTAAATAGGACAGTGGATAGAGGACTGACTTGGAATCAGGAAGACACATTTTCCTGAATTCAAATCTGGTCTCAGACACTAGCTATGTGACCCTCAGTTTCTTCATCTGTAAAATGAGCTGGAGAAGGAAATGGCAAACCATTCCAGTATCTCTTTCAAGAAAACCCCCAAGGGGGTAATGAAATCAGAAACAAATGAAACAATTCAACAAAAACAAAGATATAAAAATCCAAAAGAATAAAAAAAGATCACAGAGAATATTAATAAAAGAGGTCTGGTTTTGGTGTCACCTCGATTAGTTAATCACTATTGCTTCATTCTTTTCTAGGTTGTAACTCTGACTTTGTCTATCCTGCCAGCCTGGAAGCTTACTCTATTCCTAGACCACTTCTCCCTCTGATTGACTGGTTCCTCCTAGGACCTCAATTTTAAGAAGGCTGCCCAGACTGGTCAAGTTTTCATTTCTTTTCAGTTTGAACTTCTGACTCTCCATAGGATTTTTATTACTATCCCCTTGGATACCTTCATCTCCTTCCCCTGACCTCAATTTTTAGCTCCCTTTTATTTATTCATAAATTATCCTTTCTATATTAGCATTTTGGCCTAAATAAAGACCCATTGGAAACTAAGATTCTTGGGAACAAAAATTGTCTTTCTTTTTGCTTTTGTCTATATTTACAATGCTTGGTCTGTAGTAAGAACTTAATAAATGCTTAATGATTTCTTGTTGATTTCTATTTATGGGTCTTTGAGCAACAACTTTTTTGCCTTATTTTTCTACAGTAAGGTGAAGAGATCAGACTATCTGATTTCTAAGATTTTGTTTTTGTTTTTGTTCTTTTAGTTTTTGCAAGGCAATGTGGTTAAGTGGCTTTTCCAAGACCAGACAGCTAGGTAATTATTAAGTGTCTGAGGCTGGATTTGAACTCAGGTACTCCTGACTCCAGGGCCAGTGTTCTATCCACTGCCACCTAACCACCCCCCAAGGGTATTCTTAATGAAAATCTTGCGTAAGATTTTCTTTTTCTTTTGGAGAGATAATTTATTTAGAGTAAACTCTAGAAGCAAGAGTTTTATTTTTTATTTTATTAAGAAGCAAGATTTTAACAGATTTTCCTTCTCTGAGTCTAATACTCTATCCATTGGGCCACTTAGTTGCCTGTAATATATGTTACTATTTAAGATATTAATACAAATTTGTTAAATTAGTTACATATGATTTTCTAAATAGAATACAATGAGAATACACGGTCCTGCATGGCACTCTTCCAACAATTCCCACTACTATAAATGCATATCTTTTTAACTCTAATGTCAATGATGAGTGATGTATATGATCTATGAATCATGGGTAGCCTTGGAAGAAGGCAAAACTTCAGGACACAATTAATCTAAGCAGAGTCCATATTTGGATTTTTATATTTATATTTAAAAATAATTACAATGAATTTTCTTTACAATTAATTTTGATTTAAGAATTTCACATTATCTCCTGAAATCAACTGGGGACATCCTGAGACATGTCCCTAAATCAAAAGTGAATATCACTATTCTTAGTCCACATTATCCAGTGAAAGCTTGGTAGCTATTAACTGATGGGTCTTTATGTAGACCACACTGCTCCTTAAAAATGCTAATGTAGAAAAGGTAATTTATGAAGTACATTCATCTAAATGGAAGATATAGTGCCAGTTTTGTACTTAAAAACTCAGTAATGCTTCCTGAGTACAAGATTCAAGTTATGGATTATCTAGAAAGAGAGAGATATTTAATCACGTATTTAGTAACAATTCACTATAAAGTAAAGAAATGCTCAATGTTCTTCCTATAAATATTTACATGGTAAGCACATATTATATCAACATTATTTATAGTTATAAAAGAAACTATCCAAGCTTTTGTAGAATACCTAGATGCTGTATTCAATATACGAATATGCTGCTTCACCTTTAGGAATTTATAGTTAAACAGATAAACAATTAAAATGCATGGCAATCTGTAATCTGGACTGGACAGCTAGGTTATGAAGGAATTGAAAGAGGACCACCAAGTGGCACAATGCATGGAGCACTGCATTTGGAATTAGAAAGATTCATCTTCATAAGTTCAAGTCTTAACCTCTGACACTTTCCAACTGTGTGATATTAGGTCAACCATGTAACCCTGCTTGCTTCACAGTTTCCTTTTCTGTAAAAATGAACTGGAGAAGGAGCTCTAGTATCTTTGCCGCAAAAACCCCAAATGGGTTCATGAAGAATAGGACACAAGTGAAAAATGACTAAACAACAGAAACTGAAAGAGTGGGAAAGGTAGAAGGGTTCAAAGAAAGAAATGTGACTTGAAATGAACTTTGAAAGATCAGGAGGATTTGGCTAGATAGTGGAAATTCTATCTTCTCTTTCTGTCAACCTGCTGCTGTTCTCATAATTTCCTGTTGCTTCCATTTCTCTGTCAACAAATAACATTAAAGTTGATATATTAACAAAGTAAATATTCAAAATTGTCATTCAGGTACAATTTCTATCACAATGACTCTTAAGACCAGATTTATTAAAAAAAAAACTTCAATTGTCTTATTCAATTCAATGCAGGATAAAAAAAACCTTAGTAGATGCCTACACAGTGTTTGATACTCAGTAAACAAAAATTAAGAAAAAATATCTCTGCCTTCATCCTTACATTCTACAGGAGGGATACATCACACAAAAAAAGCAAAAGGTAATTTGAGGGAGAAAACACTAACAAGTAGTTTTCAACACCGTGATACCTTGTACATATTTTGTATTTACTTATATACCTATGTGCTGTTTCCTCTGCTATCATATGATTCTCTAAGTTAATTCATTTTTGTCTTAATATCTTTTTTTAAAGTTTTTTTTTGCAAGGCAAATAGGGTTAAGTGGCTTGCCCAAGGCCACACGGCTAGATAATTATTAAGTGTCTGAGGCAGGATCTGAACTCAGGTACTCCTGACTCCAGGGCCAGTGCCCTATCCCACTGCACCACCTAGCTGCACCCATTGTCTTAATATCTTAAACTTTATACTGGTGCCCACAACAATGTATGACACACAAATAGGTACTTAATATGTGCCTACTGATTAATTGAGTTCTATCAGCCTATCTTACAGTAAGAGTCCCTGAATTTAGCCTTGTATGAAGTTAGGAATTCTAAAGGGGAAGGTGATGGGGGAGTACATTCAGGACATGTGGGGCAGGCTACATATAAAGGCAGTTTCACTCTTAGACTATGTAAAGAGGAATAATAAGTTATAAATTTGAAAAGGCAAAGAATGAAGGGTTAGAGAATGAAGAAGTTTATCTTTCTTTAAAAATAATATTAATTTTTTCTGATTCCATGTAAAAATAATTTTAAACATTCTTTTAAAAATAATTTTGAGTTCTGAATTCTCTCTGTCCCTGCCCCTTCCCTGCTAAAATGGCAAACAATGTTATATAGGTTATACAAGTACCTATTTCCATATTAGTCATGTTGTGAAAGAAAACAAACCAAAACCAAACAAAAATGAAGTGAAAAATAATATGCCTTGATCTGCATTTAGTTTTCATCAGTTCTGTTTCTAGAGATGGATAACATTTTTTGTCATGAGTCCTTTAGCATTGATATTTATTCTTAAAATTATATTCTGCCTATCATATTGATAAAAAATCTGGCAAAGTATGCTATGCTTAGAGGAAATAATATATCAATAAATAGAAAAGAGTAACAAGTATGTCTCTTTTTTACTGTTTTTAAATATGCTTTATTTTTTTCTAATTTTGTGGTATTTTAATTTCCCATAGCACCTTGACAATGTCAAAAACAAAAATACAAATACATGGATGTAATCAGTTTAACATTTAAAGCATAAGGCTATGTCATACCTTATTGTCTTGGACAGTCTTGGCAACAGGAATAAAACAGAGCAATGGACAAAGTAGAAGTCAGATAGTTGGTTCTGTTTTTATTCTCCAACCCCTGCTTTTCACCATACTGTTAAGAGATGTGAATACCTGGGGGTGGCTAGGTGGCACAGTGGATAGAGCACTGACCCTGGAGTCAGGAGTACCTGGGTTCAAATCCGGCCTCAGACACTTAATAGTTACCTAGCCGTGTGGCCTTGGGCAAGCCACCTAACCCCATTTGCCTTGCAAAAACTTAAAAAAAGAAAATGTGAATGCCACGGGAAATCTGAATCATCTGAGGAGAAAGTTGATGGGCACACATATATGAACACACAAATATGAAAATACATATACATATATGTAAACATACATGTGTGTATATAGATATGTGTTTATCTATTTTTGAGTTCAATAAAACTGGAAAAAAAATCCTTTTTAATGTCTGAGTTGCACTATTGGAAAATAGCTGTCATTGAAGAACCATTTTAAAAAGTTTAAAAAACTTCAATATGTAATTTTAAATTGTTACAGATTAACAATCAGATGAATTTTTAGAGTGTATTTACTCCCACCTATAGATTAAAACAAACTTTTTTTTCATAGGACTCCTAATAAAGTGTCCAAATTCAGAGTTAATCAAAACAGAAACTACTATGTACCTTCTTAAAGGAAGCTCAGTCTACATATAGCATACACTATTAAGGTATTTAGATTAATGGCAATCAGGTTACAAGGAAATACATATAAAAAAAATTCCCCAAAAGATCTATTGCATATCTGTTGTAGTTATGAATTTATAAGAACCTGTTAGAGGTCATTTCTCCCCATGGGTATTTATGTTGTATCTTGTCTGTAATAAAGTGGCACATTTTATCCATGTGTATAACATGCCAGCACAAATATGACAGATTTAACCCAGGTAACTGCTCATGTATGTCAGATAGTAAACCAGTGAATAATGAAGCTGACAAAGCTATAAGGCTGTAACTGAGAATACTATAGTAATGTATTAAGTTCCTTTTTTTTTTTTTTTTTTTTTAGGTTTTTGCAAGGCAAATGGGGTTAGGTGGCTTGCCCAAGGCCACACAGCTAGGTAACTATTAAGTGTCTGAGACCATATTTGAACCCAGGTCCTCCTGACTCCAGGGCTGATGCTTTATCCACTATGCCACCTAGCTGCCCCATATTAAGTTACTTTTAAATACTGTTCTGTTCCAACAACATCCTTCCTATTTCTCCTTTACAAAAGTTATAATGGGTTGCTTTATGCTGCTGTGTATCTATTGCTAAAACTGTACCTTTTAAACTTTTCACCAAGCTAAACAAGTATGCCTCTTAGAGTGACTTAAGCAGATGAAAATATTACAATAATTATAATAATAGGGGCAGCTAGGTGGCGAAGTGGATAGAACACCAGCCCTGGAGTCAGGAGGACCTGAGTTCAAATCTGACCTCAGACACTTAATAGTTACCTAGCCGTGTGGCCTTGGGCAAGCCACTTAACTCCATTGCCTTAAATAAATAAAGTTTTAAAAATAATAATTACAATGATATAAATAAAAAGAACTTTGAAAAAACTGATCACTGCATATTTAAAATGACCAATTTTGGCCCTGAATTAAGAAATGTGGGATTATAACTCTGGAATATTTTATATACTGCCTGAAATGTTTGACTGTGTACTAGCTGGCTTTGCTGAACTACTTTCTCCCACCCTCCTCTATCTCTTTAGAATCTCTGTTACAAGGGCATACTCGGATGGGGGACTGAAATAAAATTGATGTAAAAAGAAAAACTATTAATATAGAATAAAATTAAAAATAAACATGTATTAAAAATAGTATATATCTTAGGAATCTGACAGTGGCAATTCCACCAAAAGCCACTAGCATGACAACAGAGATTACAAAAAGCTACCAGGATGACAACGGGGCTGAAATTATCTTTTAATTAGATTTCAAAAATCAGAAAAATGCTATCTACTTCCAGAGAAAGAATTGAAAGATTCTGAATGGAGATCAAAGCATATATTTTTTAGCTTAAATTTTCTTGGAATTTTTTTTGTCTGTGTTTTTCTTCACAACATGTATTACATGCATACCATAATGCATAACCTATATCAAATCATATTTTTTTTAAGGTTTCTTGCAAGGCAATGGGATTAAGTGGCTTACCCAAGGCCACATGGCTAGGTTATTAAGTGTCTGAGGCCGGCTTTGAACTCAGGTACTCCTGAATTCAGGGCCGGTGCTCTATCCACTGCGTCACCTAGCCACCCCCACATTCCTTTTCAAAGAGCGGGGAGGGATAAAGAAATTGGAAAATTGAAAAAAATATGTAAGGTAATTTCAAATATTAGAAGGAGAAGGCAAAAAAAAAAAAGGAACTGTCTTTTGGCATGAAGGAAAGTAATTCCTTGAACAAAATGATTCAGTTGATAAACTTGTTACTATTCTGTCTTAGGCCTGATTAAAAAAGAATATAAAATTTGAGCAGTTATATAATATAGTCAATTCTTCTATCTGTGCTGATTTACAAGGATTCCTTGAATACTTAACCGAAGAGAGAAGATAATCCATAATATTTATATGATAAGAATTTGTTGAGCACCTAGTGCAAACCCCTGTGATAGAAACAAAAAAGAGATATAAGAAAGTAAAAGTAAGATGCTAAACATTCTAATAATAGACTTCCTTTCCTTCCCATAGGAAGATCAGTTACTGTTGAGGCCGTGCTGCACCTCAACAAGTGCTAATACTCTCCTTTCCCACCATGGCAGAATGTCCTGTATTGACTACACATGTATGTACAATATTATTTAAAGTTATCCTGAGTGTCAAATAAGATTCTGAAGGACAGTCTGGTAACTTGACTTTGAGAAGGTGTAAGTTCAAATTTTTCTGAACCACATGCTACCCTTTCTGAGTCATTTACATCATTCATAAATTAGACACAATTGTTAAGTATCTGATTGTTGTTTGCCTTTTCTTTTCACAGAGGATCAGTGACAAAGTTGCACAAAGTCATCAGTCTCACTCTCTTCCAGAGTCATTTTAGTCTAGTGGCAGGACAAAAGTCAGGACAACTGGTGATGGCCTGGGACACAATGGATGCCCTTGGCATCTTCAATGTTTGACCAAGCTCTACATACTCCAAAGAACCTGTTTCATCCAGGTATTATTCTCTTGCTGTATAATTCAGCCTGAATTATTCTCTTGAGGTAGACATCCCCCTAACTCACAAAGGGTTTGAGGCCTGGCACTTAGACTCAATGTTGTTTAACCCTTCAACCAAAGTGGTTTACTGGGTGTGACTACATGCTACAACTTTTTGGAGCCACAGGTGATAGTTGAGAGTCAGGTAGACACCAAATGTATCCTCAGAAGGACTTGGGAAGCATCCCTAATGGAAATGCCAGTCTTCCTTGGGTACCCATATATCCAAGTTCCTGATAGACTTCTTGTGAAGATCAGATGAAATAATTACATGTAAAGTTCTCTGTAAACCTTAAAGGGTCATATGCTAATTATTATTACTGCTATTTTTTTCTCTTTGGGAAAATGTATCTGACATTCCATATGCTAATCAAGTTACAAATGCAATTTTACAATGCATCTCATTCAGTAGCTAGAGACTACTTGTAATGAGATGAAGTTTTTAAAGTGACAATAAAATTCAAATTTTTTGTTTCTTTCTACAAAATTTCTATCTATATAACAACCTTATTTTTTATTTTTCAAATTATTTATTTTTAAATCCTTAGTTCCAAATTCTTTTCAACACTTCTACCCATTGAGAAAGCAAGAGAGGTGGCTAGGTGGCCCAGTGGATAGAGTCCTGGAGTCAGGAGTACCTGAGTTCAAATCTGGCCTCAGACACTTATTAATTATCTAGCTGTGTGGCCTTGGGCAAGTCACTTAACCCCATTGCCTTGCAAAAAAAAGAGAGAAAGCAAGAAAAATGATATCAATTATGCATGCAAAATCATACAAAACATATTTTCATATTTATAAAATATTATATTTTGATATTGATATTGATGATACTAATAATGTCTAGAATTCATATAGTGCTTTAAAATTTGTCTACAAAGCACTTAACTTCTCTCACTGGATCCTCAAAATAACTCTGTATAATTAAGAACTGTACTTTAATTATGCAAAGAATTTGATAATAAAATCTATTGTGAATAAAATGTCCAGGGACAATTAAAAGTTAACTACTTGTAAAATCCAGTATAGCAGAGTTTCATTTACAAAATCAAAATTACTAGCTGTGTATTATCCTGGGCAAGTCACTTAACCCTGCTTGCTTCCGTTTCCTCATCTGTAAAATGAGCTAGAGAAGGAAATGGTAAACCATTCTAGTATCATTGTGAAGAAAACCCCAGAAAAACGAATGAACAAGTATACAACATACAAAGAAAATATAATTTCAGGGGTGAAGAGATACAGAACTAGCAATTGAGGTATCAAGACAGGTGACATATAGGAAGTGGCACCTAAGATGTGTTTTGAAGGCAATTAAGAGATTCCAAGAAGGAAGGAAGGAAGGATACATGGGGAACAGTCTGAGCAAAGGGAGAGAGGAGGAATAGGTAGGTTGTATGTAGGGAGCAGCAAGGATGCTAAGTTGACTGAAATGTAGAAGATGTGATATGGAGTAATATGCAATTGGTCTAGGAAGATAGGTCAGAACTAGACTGCAAAGAGATGAGTTTATAGTTTATTTCAGGCAATATGGAGCCCCTGAGGTTTCCTGAGCAGGGGAAGGTAATGATCCTATCTGTATTTTTGAAGTATGAATTTACTATGTGGAGGAGTAAGAAGGTTATTCATCCCTGACACACAGACACAGACACAGACACACACAGACACAGACACACACACACACAGACACAGACACACACACACACAGACACACACACACACACAGACACACACACAAACACACCAGAAGAGTAGTTAATGGTTAACATGTGTGTATGTGGACAATAACAACAATTATTGATGCATATTGATAAATTAGAAGGTGGTTAGAGAAAACAAGTTACTGAAGGACCTTGAGTTCAGTTATAGGAGAATCTATTGAAAGAACTAGGTTATTTAATCTGGAGAAGAGCATGGTTCTAGACTAGCTTATAGAGACCAGATGGATTTTCATCTTTCCTTCTCAAAAAGGACCAATGACAACAGGAGGGTGGTGTCTTGACTTGCAAGTGAACTGGACTTAAGTGAGGCAGAGCTAAGCAAAATCATCTGCCTCACTTAACGAGTAGAAGCTGCAAAGAAACAAATTTAGACTTGACAGTAGGATAACTTTCCTAACAATATCTAAAAGTGGATTGAGCTGCTTTGAAAAATAACAGGGAACAGCTGGGTGGCACAGTGGATAAAGCACCAGCCCTGGGGTCAGGAGGACCTTAGTTCAAATCTGGTCTCAGACACTTAAAAATTGCCTAATTGTGTGACCTTGGGCAAGTCACTTAACCCCACTGCTATAAATAAAAAAAATTAAATTCACTTTCTTAAAAAAAAAAAGAAAGAATATGAACTTCCATTGGAAATTTTCTTGCTAAGGTTGGATGGCCACTTGTCTGCTAAGTTGTAGGGGAGATTCTTTTTCTCACTGACCTATATGACTTCCATCTATAAAATTCTAGGACTCTGTGAAATTACTCTCATATAGCCCTGAATTAATGGAATAGAAATAGATGAATAAAAATATTTTGTGATGCACAAAAAAAAGAAAAAAAAATTGATGGGCTTAATCTGTTAAAAGATTTCTCCCTCCTCTTAAGGTGCTGATTTATTCACCATCAATCATATTAATGAATTCATACTCATACTCAGTAAATTCTGAGGCTGAGTGAATTTGAAAAGGTGAAACATCTTGAGGTTTCCTGTATTAAGTAAATTAATCAGCATGAATGATGATGAATAAGTCATATTGTTAGTGTAATTGCAATTAATATAAGATTATAATTACTTTAAAAAGTTCACTTTATAAAAAACAAGTCTCCTGATAATCAGATGATATTGTATCTGCAGAGAATTAACTCCCAGAAAAAATGAAATTGTGTCCATATAAAGAGCTGAAAAGCCAGTGTTTTTACCCCCAAATGCACAGTATAAGTCAGACCCTGAAGAGAATATAAAATATCTAATTTTAAGCAATTTGCTTTTAATCTAAGATGTATATATATCCTTCCAAAGTAATTAGTTTATATCTCCCCTTAGTGACAGATAATAAGCTCTCTCCATATAGAAGAAAAGATTCTTTTCCAACATCTCTTGCATTCTCCTCCCCCGCTGCCTTCTCTACCCCTTGCTTGGGAAAGGGAAGGAGCTGGTTTCTGTTCCAGGACCCACATTGCTGGCTGAATACCACAATATAGCACATATTAAAAAACTCAACCATTTATGATAGCAAAACCAGCTTGTCTCTCCTCTTCTTCCCTTGTACCAATTTTATGTTTAACCATCCCCATAAATAGACGTGTGTGGGATGGGAGGTAGGGGATAAGCAGTGGGTGTAAAACTGAAAGCATGGCCATCCAGTAATGTCAGAGATAATATCTGTCCCTGTGGAATGTGTCCCCCCCCCCCCCAATTGTGTTCTCATAAAGAAAAATGTACCTCCCAGGTCTGGGTGAAACTGTCCCTAGATGCTACCTGCATAATGAAGGAAGAATCAGGTTTAACCAGATTTTCAGGCCACTTATATATTACCTTAACAAATGACTGCTCCAGGTCTGAATGGGATAGATAATCATACAGATTGCCTACATTCTAGAATTAGTCCTGGGGCACTGCTCATTGCTGTGAGATTCCTGCCTCAAATTCCTACTCTGCTAGTGTTCTAATAACGTAAACAAATCACCTCTGACCTTAAAATGTGGCAGAGTCTGCACTTTTCTCTGAATTCTTTTTAGGGAAATTTGAGGAAACTGAGCCTTGGCTTAACCACAGAGATTAATTGTGAAAGTCACTTAGAGAGTTCAAAGAAATATTGGCATCAGAGAAGTTGTAAGTAGAGTCCTGGAGGTCCAAAGGAAGAGGAAGATTAATTAAGTTAAACATCTGCTAATATTGCTTCCTAATATGTGGTCAGGAAGGGGTCATGAAGGGACTCACTGGGATGGCATAATAATTGGAGTAGCCCAGCCCAGCTGAAGGAGCGGAAACAGGAGCTAGCTAAGAGTTTTGTCTGCCCTCAGAACTGGATAGCTAAGATTTAGAAGTCTTGGACCTAGGCCCAGTCCAACCTGAGGTTGCATTCCTGCTCAAGGAGTGGAGTGGTCACAGACCGGGCATGAATAGGAGTCAGTCAAAAGTTATGCCTTGGTGACCTCAGAATGGGGTTAGAGACAGTACAGACTTAGGAAGCAGTGGGGTTCCATGTGGGGCTGACTTGCAGCTGCGTCCTAAGGCAGAGAAGCTGCCTATCCAGACCTCTCCTGGGGTGGAGGACCCAACAGCCACTAAATGGCAATAACCCTGGAAAGGAGCTGTGGGTTCAGATGTGGCCCACTTTGAGGACTGCAGCTCTGCAATCTGAGTAGGCAGCTTGGACTCAAAAGGAACAAGCACTTCTGTTGCCCCCAAACCTGAAGATTCTTGCAGTGAGCTGATGGAAGCTGGGACTTGCTTCAACCAGGGGCAAGCCTACAGTTGGGTCATCCAAACCTAAACTGGGATTTGCAAAATGATCAGATTTTATTCAAGATCAGCTTGCTTGGGGTGTGTTAAAGTTTGCAGGTCCCTGGCCTGAGTGGGCCCCTGTGATCTTTGAGAAACACAGCAGCATCCAAACCCAGAAACTATAAAACAGGACTTAAAAAGGTTGGACAAGGACAACTAGGTGGGGAAGTGTATAGAGCTTTGGCCCTGGAGTCAGGAGGACCTGAGTTCAAATCCAACCCAAGACACTTAATAATTACCTAGCTGTGTGACTTTGGGCAAGTCACTTAACCCCATTGCCTTAAGTAAATAAAATTAAAAAAAAAACTTCCCTCCAGAATTTTACAGAACCTGGTTTCAAGGCAAAACCCTAATTCAGGAAATAAAACTGGAAAAACAAACAACATAAAGACTCATGATAAAAAGCTATTATGTGATAGATGCTCAAGACAAAACTTGGATGAAGAAAATAACTTCAAAAGACCTACCAGCAAAAACACAACTTGGTTACCAAATCAAGCAGGATTCCTGGAGGGAAGGAAGAAATTTTTTAAAAAGTCTTAAAATGTAACAATTGAAACAACAGTGCTAGAGGAAAGAATTAGAAAGGAACTGAGAGTTTTGCAAAAGAATTAACAACTTAGAACAAGATGTACAAAACTTTACCAAAGAAGAGAATGCATCAAAACTATAATAAATACCAACAGAAGTTAACAAGTCTACAATACAAAAAGAAATATTTAAACAAAGACAAAATACTAAAGAAAAAGAAGGAAATGGAAAGTACTGAGATTAAAATTTTTTTTGTTGATCCTAGGTACATTTAATTGATTTTGTCCTGTTACTGTCTTCACACTAAATTTCTGAACTAAGTTCAGAATTCAGCTGGATTATAATAGGTTAAGTCTAGAAATCTAGTTCTCCAGTTAATCACTGTTTTATTCTTTCTTGCCTCAAGGAATTTAGCTAACCTTAATCCTTCGAGCTTTGTCTGGTTTGATGTCCAAAGAAGTTTGGGTCACTATCATGTAGGTAGACTCACATACTTCTTAGTCACAGGAACATGTTGTTTCCTGTTCCTCAACTATGTAAACTATCATGTTGCTTTCAACTCCATGAAGTTACCTACCCTATTCTGTTCTTTGTTCATTATTTTCCAACAACCTACAAAAAGGGAGCTGTTATTTTGCTCAGGGTCTTTGGGTGGAAACTGAGGTAGTCATTAATCCTTCTAATGCTCAGGTACTGGTCCTGATAATAAAAATATAATCTTTTTTTGTGATTTGCTTTGTTTTATTAGTAAAAATATAATCTTTCTCAGAAAAATATGCCTCAGTTTACCTTTTTGTTAAATTTAATTTGTAATATATCATAGTACATGATAGAAAAACACTGACCTGAAAGAAAAATCAAAGAGAGATAATTTAGGTGTCATTGAACTACCTGAAAGCAATGATTTCCCACCATCCCCCCCCAAAGAACCCGGATATCATATTCAAGAAATAATAAAAGAAAACAACCCAGATCTTTTATAACTAGGAGGCAAAGTAAAAATAAAAAGGATCTATTGGTCACTCCTGAATGAAGTCCCAAAATGAAAATTCTCAGGAATGTCAGAATCAAAACTCATAGTTTCCAAGTTTAAGAAAATACTTCAAGTAGCCAGAAAGAAAGCAACTACTACTATAAAAAGAGAAGAGAGCTTGGAATATGGTATTACAAAAAGAAAAAGATATAAACTTGTAATCAAAAATAATTTACTCAGCAAAACTAAAATACAAGGTGAGATAAAAGGTCTTTTTTTTTTTTAGGTTTTTGCAAGGCAAATACGGTTAAGTGGCTTGCCCAAGGCCACACAGCTAGGTAATTATTAAGTGTCTGAGGCCAGATTTGAACTCGGGTACTCCTGACTCCAGGATTCTATCCAAGCCACCTAGCTGCCCCAACTGCGCCACCTAGCTGCCCCAACTGCGCCACCTAGCTGCCCCAACTGCGCCACCTAGCTGCCCCTAAATAAAAGATCTCTAATGAAACAGAAAACTTCATTCTTTATGAAAAGCCCAGAACTGAATAGAAACACTGAAACACAAATGCACGAGGCAAGAGAAACACAAGATAAATATAAGGAAGCAATCAGGAGGGAAGGGACTACACAAACATTAAGTATTTATGTTCTAAAAGGTGAAATGATTTGTCAGCATGAAATCCCAATAAAATCATGATTCACAAAGTGGGTTAAACAAGACAATGGACCTGGGAATGGTTTTATTATGTTTTAATGAACATGAAAGATTGAAAGAGAGAAAACAGAATATTCTAGAAAGAAAGGTGAAGGAAAACTTGGATAACTTATCTTACAAAATTGGACTGTGAGTAGAAAACTATATAAATAATAAGAAAGGGATGGAGTGGTTGTCACTTGAACTAGTCAAAAAGGGAAAACACAAACACACATAAATAAACAGAGAAAGTATGGTATATTAAACTCAAGGAAGAAATAGGAGGAAGGGAGATGGCAAGAATGAGAAAGTAGAGACATTTACAGATGGATTAGTTATAAGAAAACAAATTCTAACCTCAGAAAGTAGATCATGAAGAGAAGTTTTTTATTGGGGTCTGTATAGGGGAAGAAAAAAGTGGTAGGGGAGCAGAAGATTATTTGAATTATAGATCACTAGTGATGAAAATATTTCTCTCTTACCACATTCTTTGCAAAGAGAGTTTAGGGAACAAAAGGGAGAAAAAAAATAAGAAAATTAGATGGCAAGAACACAATTAGTGAACATAACTATGAATGTGAGATAAGTTCACACATAAAATGGAAGAGGATAGTAAAATAATTGAGAAAAGATACCAAAATATATTGCTTATTAGAAACATACTTGAAACATAAAGATTCATACAGAACTAAAATAAGGGGCTGGAATAAAATCTATTATGCCTCAGTTGAACTAAAAAAACAAGGGTACTAAACATGATCTTAGCGAAGATAATTGCAAAAAATAGTCTTAGTTAAAAGAGATAACCAGAGGAACTACATTATTCTGAAAAGTAGCATAGAAAATGATTAATATAAATACTTAACATATATGTGCCAAATAACAAAAATCCAAAGGAAAATCTAAATGAATTATAAGGAAACATAGATAGTAAGACTACAATAATAGGGGACCTCAATGATTCCCTTTCAGAGGTAGATAAAATCCAACCTAAAAATTATAATACCTGAATAAAATTTTAGAATGTTTAGCTATGATAGAACTCTAGAGACTATTGTATGACAATAGGAAGAAGTGGCTAGCTACTTCTTTGTATTAGGGCACAAAAACTTCAGAAACAAATACAGAAAAGCAGACATATTATACAACACCATTTTCTGACCAAATGTATATATATTATATTTAATAATGAGGAATTGAAGAAAGCATTAAAATGAATTTCAGTCTAAATGACTAAACTCCAAAGAATTCATATGTAAAAGAAGACTTAATAGAGATAACAAACAATTTCATTAAATATAATGACAATACTGAGGCAATATACCAAAATTTGGGTGATGTAGCTAAAGTAGAGTTTAATGGAAAATTTTTATCTCTAAACACTTTTATCAACAAAAGAGAAAAAGGATATATCAATGAATTTCACAAATAACTAAAAAGACTGGAAAACCAAAATATTAAAAACTTTAAATAAATACCAAAATGGAAATCTGAAAATCAAAATAATGATCAACAAAACTGAAAGCAAAGAACCAACAAATTAATAAATAATACTTGGATATGTTTTTTTAAAAACAGAAAAACCATTAATTAGATTTAAAAAAGAAATTAAAAATCAATTTACAAATAAGTTACTGCTAAAAACAAATTTCTATAAATCAGCTTGCATTTGAGCAATAAGCCAGTGCTGAATCAAACTGGGCAAGGTTTGAAAAAGTAGTAATAGGAAGATAAAGAGTTTAATAAAAATGTACTCATAACAATTGTGCTAAAGGTCTTGATGCTTAGGTGTCCCCTCACTATGATTTAACATTTATTAATTAATTGCTATATGCTGGGAACTGTTCTGCTAATAAAACAAATACAAGCAAACAAGAAAGTGCCTTACATCAAGAAGATTACATTCTAATGGGGGAAGAAAATATGTAAAAGGGAAATGGAAAGGATGGGATGCTGGGAGGGGGAATGAGGGACACCATATTATGGAGGTGTCTTAGAAGTGACAGGAAGCCCTGGTTTTAGCAAGAGACAAAAATTCATCTATCAAAGTCCACCAATCCAAAGACTGAGTCCAGGGTTCAAGTGGAGAAAAATGAGATTGATGATCCAGGTGCAAGTAGCATGGTGTGATGATTCATAACCATTAGGACAATGGGGAAAGCTAGGGAAGATTCCCAAGATTAAAAGAACTTAAGTATCTATAAAGTAGCTGGGTTTTCTTCACCAGAACTCAGAATTTTAAGATTTATAAGGCCAAAAATCTAAAAGTAAAAAATTCTCCCCCTTCCCCTTAGAAACTAATGGATAAGGTTGGCTTAATTTGTATAGTCAGATGTTTGGCTAATATTAGAATATAAATTTTTCTGTCTCCTACTCCATTTAGGTAACTCCATATTGTTTTAAAAAAACATAAAAGAGCTTATTTCCAAGCAAATTGTATTTGAGGGGGGGAAAGAGGAAAGTGGGATTTATAGTGTGTTATAATTACTCTAAGTCTTGGCACCCCTCTTGTTTTATCCTGGTCCCTGAAATGACACAGGATTCAATTCAATTTTTGAGGGGTAGGCTTATGGTTTCATCAGTATAGAGAATATTAAAGTAGGAAAACTACCTCCATCTATGCCCTGAGAGATCTACCCATTGTCAGAAAGTGTTACGGGTAAAACCTGAACCTAGATTTTCCTAACTTCTAGATCATGCTTCAATACATCACACCATGATGTTTCTCAATCAGCAAACCCTTCTTTAAAACAGTCTAAGTATGGGGTGGCTAGGTGGCGCAGTGGATAGAGCACCGGCCCTGGAGTCAGGAGAACCTGAGTTCGAATCTGACCTCAGACACTTAATGATTACCTAGCTGTGTGGCCTTGGGCAAGCCACTTAACCCCATTGCCTTGCAAAAACTAAATAATAATAATAATAGTCTAAGCTTTATGCTTTCTTTTGGAGGCAATTGGAGTGAAGTGACATGCCCAGGATCACAAAGTTAGTGTCTGGGGCTGGATTTGAATTTGGGTCCCAATGACTCTAGAACCTACACTTCTTTTCAAGACAGCTCTAGTAATAGTTTTTGCTTCTTTCTATTCCCCACAGGACCCAAAAGATGGGAGGGGGGGATTTAAAAAATATTCTTTAAATTGGCAGTGTCTAAGAACACATTAACAAGTAAGCCTCTCTCATCCTTTCTAAAGGCTAGGATAGAATATAGTTTAACAAGAGATTCCATATGTCCTTTGAAGTTTTATTATAATGGGCACAGACTGAATAACAGATGTTTCAAGTACATGGTCTTAGTCCAACACTGGGATCTAAAATGAAGAAGGAATAAACTGCATCAAGTACTAAAAAAGCTCATCTGTTCTATCTGAAAACAATCTGATTCAATATTTTTCCTATTTTCACCTGAACTGCAATAAGACTCCCAAATGACTGAACTCTGTTTTAGTTAAATGCTGACTCATCAGTTCTGACATCAACAAAAAAAATTAACTGATGACTGGAGGAAAATCCAATATTATGAAAGGAATTTTCAACATACCAGGCAATATTCTTCCCACAAGAGCATCCAGTAACCAAAAGGACTGCTCTTCATTCTTTGTAATGAGAAGCAGATAACCCGCCAGGAAATTCATGCCCTACAATAGAAAGAACAATGAAGAGGAATTTATAATGGGCCTTAAAATCTTCTGAAAGTCCACATTAAAGACCAGTTCCCATTTATCTTGTTTGATCCAATAAATATAATACTCCTGATATATAAATAATAATGATAATGATAATAATAATAATAATATAGAGCTCTGGAGGTCATTAGCATTCTTTTGTTTTGTTTTGAATTATAATCAAGGATAGAGTCTCTTTGGAAATGATTGGGAAAAGAAAAGAGGGAAAAGAAAAGATACATAATAAAACTATTCCAATACTTTCTTTGAATACTGATGGTTCAAATCCAGCCTCAGACACTTGATAATTACCTAGCCTTGTGGCCTTGGGCAAGCCACTTAACCCCATTGCCTTGCAAAAAAAAAAAAAAAAAAAAAAAAAAAAAGAATATTGATGGTTAAAAGGGTTTTCATAATCTGATGACATAATCACATAACCTAAAAGAAGTTTTTCCCAATCCTTGATCTAAATATACAGGATATCCCAAAAGTCTTTAATAGCTTAAAATTTTTCCTGACTTTTCGGAGATCAAAATATTATAAATATAACAAGGGTTTGTTGAAGAAAAAATAAATAAGCCTTGGTCACAAAAGAAGGTTTCAGTCAAATCAGGTCTCACAGAACAACAGTCCTGGCTTCATTACATTCGACATTTACACGAATACAAAAGAAAGTGTAAAAATATAATGCCGTGAATTATTTAGAGGCAGTGATAACCAGGATCTATTACTGTTCATTGAGACTGGCTTTCTGAAAAGCATCTCCTATTTCATTCTTCTCTCCTTCTTCCCTCTCCCCCAGAATTAATCTGTGATGACAGGTGACAAAATGACCTTGGGTTCATCAGACAGTGTCCAGACACAAGAAAAAACTGGGTTCTGATGGATGTCACACAGTTACGATCAACCCCGCTCTGTTGGACCGACTCTGTATTCAGCAAATAACTAGGAAAGTCTGAATCTTAGGTGGAGCAGGCAAGCCCTTTGAACCATCTGTTGCTGGCCTTTACTAAAACCCTTTGAGCCAGTCTGGCTTTCTCTGTGCTGGGCCCATGCAGGAAGGACTGAAAATTTCAAAAGCTGCTTTCCAGTTCCCATGACGGCAGTGAGCTTGATGCTTGCAACCATGGTGACCAGAACCTGCCAGGCACTTTCTGAGGGGTCACAAGAGACTCTGAACCCCTTCCAGGAGGCGAACCTTTCAGTAGCCATGGAGCAAGACCTGGGGAACAGAAGCCTGAGAGGCTAGCAGGGCCCACACCTGAGGACTCTCTGGATCCTCAGCTTCTAGCATACTATATATTTCACATATAATGATCTTTCCCTTGTTCAAAGTTTCTATAAATGTAGCTTTCAAAAATCCTCTTGGAGAATGGAATGCTGAAAAAATATTATCACAGAGAAAAATGCAGACAATAGAAAACACATAAACACATAAATACGTGATGTCTGACTTAAATAGCTTTATTGCATATAAGTAGGTGTTTTCTAGATTGATTTACTTGACAAGTAAATCTGAGAAGAACCTTGTTTTTTTCCCAGTAATTCATGTAAATTTATACTGAAAACTAAAAACATGATGAAACCTTAAAAAAGTGCTTTACAAATGTTGGCTATTATTGGTAATAATATCAAAACCATGTGGAACCAGGACATCATACCTGATGTTCTACCCTCAACTAGAGTTTTAGTGAGCTTACAGAAAATGATCTTAGATCCCAATACTCTCTTTCAATTACAAAAGTCAGGCATTTTATTTACCTACTTAACAGTTTTACAAAGTACTTTACAAATACTTCATATAAACAACCCTAGGAGATAGGTGCTATTTATTATCCTCATTTTACAGATGAGCAAAGAAAGCATTTTATCTACCTATATAAGTAACAGTTTGAAAAATATCAGAGCATAAAAGAATTAATAGCAAGACAAAGAAACATTCTAGAAATTTAAGATCATTGTGTATGAAGGTTATATCAAGGAAATGAGAAGAATGAAATAATATTATTACATGTCATATTTGCTTGTGCTAAGTGCTGTGGAATTATCCTGAAAATGGTTTCCATAATCATAGAGATGTTGAGCTGTCATTCAAGTACTTTAATTCAATTACAAAAAACAGTCACTTCACAATAAACATTGTTAAAAATGGCTAACAGTATTTTAAAGTTTGTAAAACAATTTACAGACATGCAAGGGATGGGTGGAGCCTCAATGAGACCAGCAAAAACATAAAGGTCTGCAGAGGTGAAAAGTCAGAGAAACTAAAGGTCAAAGTGAGAAGACTTCAAGTGAAAAGTTGGATTAGGGAAGCACATTAAAAACCTCATTTAGCTCAAAGGAAAATTAGATTTCTCAGATCTAAAAATTCTTTTTAGGCTTTTCTTCTTTTGGAAATGTGTACCAGCTTAAGAACAAGAGCTAATTTAATGTCAGGAAATAGAATAAAAATGATAATCAAATTTAACTCTTAGTTTGTTTAGAACATTGCCTTCCTACCTCCAAGAATTTTCCATTAAGAAAGGATTGATATACTGATCTCAGGGAAGTGTCTTTGATTATCCAGAAGATCAGGAGTGGTCAAACAAGTTGTCAAATAGTGACTATTATTTTGGAATATGTATTTTCATATATGATGATCTTTCCCTTGTTCAAAATTTCTATAAATTTAACTTTCAAATTTTCTTTAAGAAAGGGATAGCTGAAAACATGGCAGAGAGGAGTGCTATGCCAGTTTGGATATCTCTCTTTTTAAAAAGTCTTTTGCAAAACAATGGGTTTAAGTGACTTGCACAAAAGTAGGTGATTAAGTGTCTGAGGCTGGATTTGAATTCAGGTCCTCCTGATTCCAGGCCAGGGCTCTATCCTCTGCACCACCTAGCTGCCCCTGGATATCTCAAGGATAAAAATGCTAGTATTTAGAATAATGTTCAAAAAATTTTGTTTCTGGAAGATTTGTGCCTAAAACTCAGAGTACAGTATTAATATGTTTTTCTTGACAATATGAAGAAGTCAGGGAGATAATGAATATGCCTCTAGGTCACACAAAACATTTATACCTTTGTTTCTAGTCCCTACTCTTCATAAAATTCCCAAAGAAGTATGGAAGGTAAAAATGACTGAATTGAAACTAATTACCCTAAGGCAACATGTAATTAATTACCCTATGTGTTATTGTTTTTCCTTCCTCCTGAAAGAGGATCAAGATGTTAGAAAAGTGATGCCAAAATAGGTAAATAAATTGGATATAAATGAGAGAGGGTTGTCCAAAGTCACCAGTCTCACTTTCTCCTCAGGAGCCATTTGGGTCCAGTGGCAAGATTTAGATCCAAATACCAGTGACGGACCTTGACCTTTTTAAGCTAAAGCCTTTTCTGGGTAGCAGTTTGACTGAGGTAATGCTGATTAAGTAATTGAAACTGGGAAAGAAATTAGGCAAAGAATGGCCTCTTTTACCCAGTCAAAAAAAAAAATCTTCAAAGGGAAGACCCTCAGGGTTTCAGATCAAAACAGAAACAATTGCTATATACATTCACTCTGAGCCACCAGAGCCCAAGCTACCCTAAAAAGCTCATGGAGCAAAGGGACTTTTGAGAAAGGAATAATGTTAAAAAAGATTGGTGACACTCCAATTGACTATAATTTACCCATCAAAAAACAGAGCACTGGGGCTCAACTGACTGACCAGTGTGGCAGAGATGTTGATTCTAAGAGCACAGGTAATAATAACTACATTTATTATTAAGGAGCCAACACATCCCCTAGGTGGTCAGAGGCAACTTGTCCCTTCTAGCCAACACACAGAAGCTCTAGAAAAGTAACTGAGTTACAGGTCCAGTAGTGACCTTGTTCCATGAAAGCTGCTAGGTCTTCAACCTGCTAGCCCAGCTAACAACAAAATGAATGGTGGTGCCCTCCAGAAGGACCTCTGGCCACATGGGCATCCTCCATTTGTGCCCCATTACCACTGTACCTTAAGTTTGTGTATACTCTTTTCCCCCCCTTGGATTCTGGTTGTACATGTGAGTTAGCATGCCCTTTGCATAGAGACAAATGTTTTCCAATCATTGCCCTGGCTATGTCAATTGAGTAAAAAACGATTCTGCTAAATAACTGAAGTCTATTGGGTAATTGAGGCAAAGTGCATCAGTTGGGGCTAGGGAACTGGTTCAAGACAGCCACACACAGGGTTGTCCCTAGATCTCTAGAAGTAGTAACAGTTACCCAACCTCTAGTGGTGTTTTACAAAGTAACTCATTTGAGTCTCATAATAATCTTATGGAGTAGATGTTATTATTATTCCCCTTTTACACAGGAAGAAACTGAGGTTTAAAAAGTTTAAATGGCTTGCTTAGTTACATAATTAAATGTCAGAGGCAGAATTTCAACTGCAGATCTACATCACCTCTATGTCAGAAATAATGAATTTCTACGTCGAAAAGGAACATAGCTCTTAATATTCAATATATTTATGACTTTCACTTTTAGTTCATGTAAACAATTGGTTTAAAATAGCTTAGACTGTACCTACCTGGCAATATCCTACACCTTGATTGTGATGTCCATATGCTACCAATACATTGTATAGTGTTTGTTGTAAGCAGGGATCAGAAGTCTGTCTGAATTTTACATTGTCTGGAAATGTCCTGTTCATGTCTATGGATATATATGAGAAAAATAAGAAGAGATACTTTGGGTGGGAGGGTAGAGAATATTTGCAAATCAAAGTAAGAAAACAAGGGATAATAACAAAAATATTTTAAAAAAAACAAATCAAGTGAAAAGTATCAACCTGACTATTGTATGTTCTTCACTGAAGCCTCATTTTGGCCATAAGAGCCTCTTTGCCCCATTCCATCCTTTGGATGCTCTCCTGCTTCTTCTATTCTTCCAGTATCTCTCACATTCCAAGATCTCTCAGCAAAGTCTTTCATTGCCCCATTATCTACCCTCTGATTCTCTCTAAATTAACAACTATAATGTTTTGATATTTTAATAGTTTTTTAGAACTAACTATTGCTTTGGGACTGTCTGATACCATTAAAATAAGCAGTAACATTTTAAAATTGATTCTTAAATATTAATTTTAACCTTTTTTTTAGGTTTTTGCAAGGCAAATGGGGTTAAACAGCTTGCCCAAGGCCACAGAGAGGTAATTATTAAGTGTCTGAGACTGGATTTGAACCCAGGTACTCCTGACTCCAGGGCCAGTGCTTTTATCTACTACACCACCTAGACACCCCAAATATTAATTTTATATATAAATAGGAAGAATATAGGGTCAATATTAATTTTATGTTTTCCCCTCTCTAAATCTGGTGGTGGAAACTCATTTAGATCAATATTTGCTACTCTATGATTTCTGGTAATAATAATGGACACTGATGATTTTACATGAAAGTCAGACCTTTGGATCATAACTCTTGAGCTAGATGAAATCTCTGAGAATTTTTTTAAAATTCTTTTATTTTATTGATTGTTCTGTTTTTGACATCATAATGGTTATCCTCCTATTCTCTCTTCCCTCCATCTCCCAGATAGTCATAGTATTTTTTTATTTTTATTTATTTAAGGTGATGGGGTTAAATGATTTGCCCAAGTTCACATAGGCAATTAAGTGTCTGAGGCAGGATTTGAACTGAGGTCCACCAGGGTCAGTGATCTATCTATTTTGCTACCTAGCTGCCCCCCAAGTAGTATTTTTGGGGTTTTTTTGGCAAGGCAAATGGGGTTAAGTGGCTTGCCCAAGGCCACACAGCTAGGTAATTAAGTGTCTGAGACCGGATTTGAACCCAGGTAGTCCTGACTCCAGGGCCAGTGCTTTATCCACTATGCCACCTAGCTGCCCCCAAGTAGTATTTTTTGAAAAGGAAAAGATGATCAGCACAATTGATCAGGTCATTGAAAAACATGTACAATGTATAACACCTGTGGAGATCCCAGCTCCATGAAGAACTAGGTGGTGTACATTTCTAACCCCTTAATTTTATGGATAATAAAACTGAAGCATGTGGAAGTTAAATGACTTGCCAAAGACCATGAAGGGAATGTCAGTGAAACTAACCCTCTAATTTAAAACCAGAGCTTGCCAGACTACACCTCTTTACTTGGAGCCATCAAATAGCTTGTGGTATCACAAAGAAAGTTATCACTAGTGTCAAATGAGAGTAAACTTCACTTATTTAAGGAATTTACATGTCATCCACATGTTCTAATAAACCCTTATTTAAAAGGTCAGTGTGGCACAATGAAAAAGCTATGGAATTTGAAGGCCACTTCAGCTTGCTGGATCACAGAATCATCTGTAAAATGAGGAGGTTGAACCAGATTATTTCAGAGGTTTCTTCCAGTTCTAATATGATCCTATGATTGTCATATAAATAGAGAGAAAATTAAATAGAAAATGTCTGTATGGCATGAGTTACCATGGACTGTCTATAACTTGCTCTGAGTTTTAATTCATTTTTAAAAATTAAACACTTTTGGCAATGTGGCCTAAGAGATAAAGGACCAGATAGATTTAAAACAACAGCAGCTTCCCATTCTGTTTTCCTAATCTGACCATTCTACCCCAAACCTGGTTTTATTGTTTCAAATTCAGAATAAGTATTTTGGCTATGCTGAGTGATTAACAACCAGGCTTTAATTATCTGGGAGTCAGTTACCACTTATGCTATGAGACCTTTGGCTGTACATTTGTTCTGTACTGACCTCAGCTAACCAAGAATTCTGAAACGTGGGGACAGGTTTACAACCATCTACCAGAATGCCTGGTCAGCTCCCAGTTCTCTGACCCTCAGCTGGAGGCTATTTGAACTTTGAGCTCCAGGTGCTAGAGAAAGAAGTCACAACAATATCACAGGACCAGGAGTTACTTGCAAGGGAGGACACACTGGACCAAAGTCTCCAAGGAATTGCAGCTTTTGAATAATTGCAGGTTCTTCTGAACTTAGATTATTAAAAGTTCATTTGATCTCCAATTTTTATTTCTTTCAAAAGGGTAAGATCTAAAATCTAAGAGGTAGAGATATTTCAAAAGTACATAGGCACTGAACAAGATGTGATTTTTTTTTTTAAGTTCTCCCAACCGGCAAGGTACATTCTACTCTTTTTCTTCTCTTTTCACCCGTTGATAAATGATTATCATTTACCATATGGAAAGGTATAAAATGAGAAGTCTATGGATAGTAGGAGTATTTAGAAAAGCCTTATAAATAAAATACAACTAAACAAATCATTAGGTTCAAAACTTTCTTCTAATACAAAGAATGAACTTTCAGCTAGTTATTGTTCCAGTTAATAAAGACTAAGGACTTTCTTTTTTTTTTTGGGGGGGGGGGAAGAGTAATTAGTCAGATATTTCTAAAATATCACCATTGATGATTTTAGTTTAGTCTTTATAACGCATATTCCATTACTTGAATTATGTTGCAGACTCAAAAAATACTTATTCAAGGGGCGGCTAGGTGGCTCAGTGGATAAAGCACCGGCCCTGGAGTCAGGAGTACCTGGGTTCAAATCCGGTCTCAAACACTTAATAATTACCTAGCTGTGTGGTCTTGGGCAAGCCACTTAACCCCATTTGCCTTGCAAAAACCTAAAAAAAAATACTTATTCTTCCATATGAAATGAGAAAAACAACTGCAAAGAATTATCTTCCATTAATATTTTAATAGTGACTGATTCTAAGATAATATAAAGATGAAATGGACCCAGGGAAAACAGATGAACAACATGGAAGCAAATAAGAGCCTAACAAAATCAGTCTCCTTGTAAACTTATTATAGATACCAAAAAGTGGGTTCTAAAAATTGAAACCAAATATCAATATGTGTATATTCCTAGCAACTCTCTTCCCTAAATGTTCAACCCTGCTTTTTTGTTGTTGTTCTGGAACACTGATTTCCTTAGTGGAGGGGAACTCTGGATAGGAAACCCCTTTTGCGAAGGTGCTACTTATAATCTTAAAAGGTTGCCTAGGGATAATGAGGAGTTATAAAACTTGCCCAAGGTTACACAAATGACCCAAGGGTCAAAAGAAGAATTTGAATCCAAGGCTTTTGGACTCAAATGCCTTCTAACTATCACATCTCTCATTCTCACTTTCTCCCACTCCCCTTTTAAAGCAAGAAGTGATTTTATTGGTGTTCTCTTAGGGAAGGGTTTCCCCTTCCAAAACCGATCTTTACCTGTTCTTCTATTTTGAATCTAAGATAACCTAGGTCCTGAAAACTTAAATACCCTGCCTAGAGCCACAGGTCTTCTGATTCTGATACTAGCTTTCAACTGCATTGTCTCATATTCATTTCTCCCTCAAGAACCAACAAAACCACTTTTTTTAAATGAGCTTAATTTTCTAATTAATTTGTTGATCTTCACTATTATATTTTTTATTATATATAAGTTTATTTTTATTGTATATTATAATATATTAACTAATATATTGTATGTATAAGAATGTTATTATATTATAATTTTGTTAGTACTAAGTCTAATTAAATAAGAGTCAAGCTGTGGGAGCAGGTCTTGTTGAACCCTACAATACTCTAATAGGCAACATTTAACACTCACTGCTATTGGTAAGGAATAGGAATGATGAAGATGTTACCTGTTTTGATTGCATCCACTAACTTGTCATTTCTTTCTCCTTCCAGTAGTTTTCGATAATATCCTGGGTTCTGGTCCATCTGTGCCTGGGCTCCACTTGTAGCCATCCAGACAAAAGCACGGTGTTCATTGGGAACCCCTTTCCTTACATAACGCTTTACTGAAAGAAGAAAATATAATAAAGTCAATATTAGAAGAAAAAAGACAAAACCTTAGAACAATTAGAAATTCAAAGAAAAAGGGATCTTGGATCAAATGATAATGAATGCTTACAGTTCTTGCCACACAAGCTTAAAGAAAACAACAAAAATATACTATACCTCCACCAAAAATTGTACATATTCCAAAAACCTACTTTCAAACATCTACATTCTATATCAGGGCCAAACCTACTTTTAAACATCTACATTCTACATTCTACATCAGGGCCAAATTATTTAGGTTATCAGCCATTAATCAATAAACTACATATGCCAGAAAACATATGAAGAAAACAAACTGTGCTCACAGGGTTACCAGATGATGTAGGGGATAGAGTTCTTGGTCTGGAGCCAGGAAGACACAGCTTCCTGAGTTCAAATCTGGCCTCTGATACTTACTTTGCCTCAATTTTCTCATCTGTAAAAATGAACTGGAGAAGGAAATGGCAAACCATTCCAATATCTTTGCCATGAAAACCTCTAATGTAGTCACAAAGAGTCAGATAAAACAACAAGATACCTCTTAAAGATTGTAAACTAACTTTAAAAAGTCATAAAAATCTTCTTTAATTCAGGTTGATTTGCCTAGAATTTGCTATTAGGAATAGAGTAGCCTAAAAGAGGAATGCCAGAAATTGGATAGAAATAGAGCCACTAAACCATAGCTAAAGAGCTTTACTGGCTACTGACCACATATTAATGTTATCTATGTTCTATTTTATTTTTATTTATTTTTATAATAGTTTAAATACTACATTTTAGTCGTTCAGGCATTCAAGAGGGTTTGGAGCCCTAAGAACTAAAGAATCACAGTTTTTAACTGTTGTACTACCTGAAAGTCATGACCAGGAAAAAAAAGCCTAGACTTCAATTTTAAAGAATTTCTCCAAGAAAATTGCCCTAATACTCCAGAAGCAGAGGGTAAAATAGAAATTGAGGGAATCCACCGATCACCTCTTGAAAGAAATCTCAAAATAAAAACTCCGGAATATAATAGCCAAATTCCAGAATTCTTAAGTCAAAGAGAAAATATTACAAGCATCCATAAAGAAACAATTCAATTACCATGGTGCTACAGTCGGGATTATACAGGATTTGACAGCATCTACATTAAGAGCTTGTAGGGCTTGAAATATGAAATTCCAGAAGAGAAAAGAGTTTGGATTACAACAGAGAATTAACTATCCAGCAAAACTGAACATTCTCTTTCAGAGTAAAAGATGGACATTCAATGAAATAGGAGACTTTCAAACTTTCCTTTTGAAACCATCAGAGCTGAGCAGAAAGACTGATCTCCAAGTTGAGGTATAGAAAGGAATGATGGGAAGGACTAATTATGAGGGACTTAATGATGTTGAACTGCATATATTACTGCATGGGAAGATGATACTGATAACTCATACGAACCTCATTTCTTAGAGCAATTAGAAGGAGCATATTTAGACAAGGTACGGGAGGGAATTGAATATGAAGGTGTAATATATCATAAAGATGGAGTCAATAAGTGAATAAGGAATGGATTGGAAGAAAGGAAAGGAGAGGTTGAATGGACTAAGATATTTCATGTAAATGAGGCAAGGAAAAGCTTTTGCAATGGAGTGGAAGGGGGGAGGTGAGGGGGAATGAGTGAACCTTCATTCTCACTGAAGTGGCTCAGTGAAGAAATAACATACACATTCAATAGAGTATAGAAATCTATCTTACCATAGAGTAAAAAGGAGAGGAAGGGATGGGAGAAAGGTGGACAGGGGAGAAGAGAGGGGTGATAGATGAGATGGAAAACTGTGGGAGAGATACAATACACTTTTGAGGAGGGACAGGGTAAAAGAGAGACTAGAATAAATGGAAGTGGGAGGGAATAGGATGGAGGGAAATACAGCTAGCAATAGCAACTGTGGGAAAAAATTATTGAATCAACTTCTCTGAGGATTTATGATAAAGAATATGATCCATCCCAGAGACACGAGTTGATAGTGATCTCCATACAGACTGAAGAACACTTTTTTTTCTCTTTATTTTTCTTGAGGTTTCTCTATCTTTGAGGGGAGCAGGGAGGGGGATTATGTTTACTTTTACAACAAGACTATTGCAGTAATGTGAAAATATATAAATAAATCAAAATTTAAAAAAATCAAAGTTTTGATATCATATATGGTCAAGAGACTTTTGTGACTGCAAAGAACTCTGATTAAAGGGTAGACTGGTCTCAGTTTATTTAGTGCTTTGTAATGAATTTTTGTCTCTTTATCCCTTAGAAGGGGACTTTAGTATTCCTTCCTTTTATTTATTTTTAACTAATGTCTTAGTTTCTAGACATCGATACTGTGAGCACTTGTATTTCCTTTTGACTTCCCGTATTTAACTGTGTAAGTGTGTGTGTGTGTGTGTGTGTGTGTGTGTGTGTGTGTCTGCGGGGTTAAGTGACTTTCCCAAGGTCACAGAGCTAGGCAATTATTATGTGTCTTAGGCTGGATTGAACTCAAATCCTCTTGACTCCAGGGTCAGTGCTCTATCCAACTGTGCCACCTAGCTGCCCCCACTAACATGTTTTAAGGCTCCTATAATCGCAGCATTGTTTTGGGGGCTCTAGAAGGTATAAAAAGTAGAAAACAGGGACTTTCCTCTGGCAGTTTTCAGGCAACTCAAGGAGACAAGAAACCCTAAAAAGCAAAAACTATTTACAACATTGTGGGGACATACAAACTATGTGTGAGTTCTGAGAAATGGAAGACATGGGGAATAATCATCATGCAGCAGTTTGTTCAACAGCGACTTCTTAAATAGGGTTGTTCTTGGGCTAGGTCCTGAAAAGTAATGTAGGAAGAGATGGCCTGGTTGAGAATTGTATAGGGAAGAGGAGAAAATAAAGAACATACTATTATGACCAATGATCTAAAGTGTTAGATTCTCTCCTTCAGTTTCTTTTAGGGTTAAGTCCAGGTTTCACCTGGATGAAACCTTTCCTGATTTCCCCAGCTCTGAGTATCTGAAACAAAGTCACCTAACTGACCCAAAGAGCCTTTTAACTCATAGTAAAACCAAGAGTGGATGAAGATGCAGAGGACATGGTCTAAAGCCTCCCTTCTTAACAGAGAAAATCACTTCTCATCTCTGAGGCTCCTTTCCTTCCTTAGAGTGAATGAAGGGCTATGAATAGATAAATGACTTCTAAGGTCCTTTCCAGTTCTAAATCCTATGATTCTTGGGTATGCAGTCAAATGACCAAACTTTTTCCTGTATTTTGGCCAGAGGGGAAGGATGTAATGATGAGAAAGTATATCTTTCAAAGGCCAGGACCATATGCAGAAAGTAAGCACTAACACTCAGAAATCATTATGGAATACACAAAATAAAATATATGTGATACATACAAACATACATAATATATTTTCTCAATCTATATTTACTATATGTTTAGTAATTATATTATAAATATTCAATTACATATGACTATGATATATTTATGTGTAAAGATAACATCCTAATTATATTTACTAAATATATTTACAAAATGTTGGGTTATATGTGCATATTATATTACATATTACACTAATTTTAAATATAATTTTGTGTACTACATAATGATTTTTGAGTCTCCATTTTCTGCATAAAACACATATAAGTATTCCATTATTATTTGTTTCTATATGTATAAATTATATACACATTTTGTGTATTATATAACATATAAAATATCCCATAATATATGAGATCTATTCATTTATAGCTTTTGCTTTCACATCACTTACATTTTCCAATGTATCTCTCCTCTCTCCCCCTCCCAAAAAAAGCATTCCCTCATGACAAAGAATAAAAAAAGAGAGGGTGAAAAGACTGCCACAAAAATCCAAGCAAGATTTCAAAAATATCTGACATTATAGGCAATATTTCACACACATAGCCTCCCACCCTTGCAGAGAGAGAGAGAGAGAGAGAGAGAGAGAGAGAGAGAGAGAGAGAGATTCAGTGCCTTCTTATCATCTCTTCTTTGAGGCCAAGCTTGGCTGTCAAAACCAAGTATCCAATTTCAATTGTTTTGCTGTTGTTTCCTCCATTTCGAGATAGCTAGGTGGCTCAGTGGATAGAGAACTAAATTGAGAGGCAGGAAAAGCTGAGTTCAAATTCAGCCTTAGATACTTAGTAGCTATGTAACCCTGGATTAGTCCCCTAATCTGTTTGCCTTGGTTTACAAGGGGGATAGTAACTACATCTATCTGGCTGGGTTTGCAAGGATCCAATGAGACAATATTGGTAAAGTCTTAACAACAGTGGTTGGCACAAGTAGGAGCTGTATACATTTTTCTTCTTTTCCCTCTCCTCTCCCCTCATTTACATTGATTTTGTCATGGTGTAGAGTGTTCCCAGGAATACAAGTATATTCAAGCCTCTCAAAGCAGTAGAGAAGACTTTCCTGGAGGGCCTCAAACTATGTGAAATAAACTTGTACCATATGCTGAGTGTGATTATAGTCCATAAAAGAATTCTCTTAAGAGAGGTGAATTAATATAAGCTACTTCCCTATGAGCATTATGATATCAGCATAGTAATTAGCAGGTGGTTCTTCCTCCCTGGAACCTTGTGGACATCCATTCATGGCCTCTGCCATCTATACCTCTGTGTAGATCAGTAACAACCACTTCTACCCACATGGCAGCTGGCCTGCGCTGAGGGCTGAGGGAGACACACAGACCCAGAAGCTCAGCTGCTGCTCCCACCTCTGGGGGCTGGTGGTCCAACTGTCCTTCTGCAGGAGGGCCTGCCAGAGGGAGATGACCAACTCCTCAAGCAACTTGCACCATTCTCTTCAGGAAGGGAAGGCTTAGATTTTCTATGTGATTGCTACCTGAATAATGTCTGCCCCCTCTCCCAAAAACAGTTCTGGAAAGTTATTTCTTGCTCCTTTGTCTTCTATTCTCCGCTCAAGATCCTCTCATGGGGTCCACACCCCCAGCTCTGACTATCATTCTTCACCTATAACCTCTGCTCATTCTCCTACTCACACCCCCTAAACCTACACTCCTTAACCAAGCCGATGACACCCCATCTTTCAACATCAGACTCAGAGGCAGAGACCTTTATTCCACTCCCTCATCCATCTCCAATTTCAAATGCTCCTTTAGCCCATCATTTCCTCAGATCACCAGTTCCTTTTTTTGTTTGTTTCCAGCTACATGACCCCACTGGACACCATCCTGCAAATGAAATGACCAGCCTCATGACCAGCTTTGCCTGCTTCACTTTTCAGCTTCCCCTGAGGCACCACTAGACAAGATTATTAGTCTTTCAGGGATGGATTATTTTATTAGCTCCCCACAGAGTGCTAGAAACCTTGCATGATGTAGCAGAGAAGAGAGCTGGACTTGGTATCAGATAACCTGAACACACACGAAAGAAAACCCAGCTTCTGCCAATTACTAGAAGTGTGACCAGGCAGAAGTAATTTCAATTCTTTGGACCTCAGTTCACTCATCTGTAAAATGAAGAATTCCTTCTAAAGTGAGCATAGTAACAGAACCTGTATCATAGGGTTGCTTTGAGGATGGAACATACATAAAAGGCTTTGCAATGCCTTAAAGCAATGCCTTAAATGCCATTGGAGAAGGTGGGAAAAATGGACACTGGTGCATTGTTTGTGGAGTTTTATATGAACTGCTATAACCTTACTGGAGAACATTTTGGAATTATGGCCAAAGGGAAATAAAACTGCACATATCCTTTGATCCAGCATAGTACCATAATTACCCCTGGGTATCCTGAAGGGAGAAGGAAAAAGGAAAAACTCCACATATACAAAACTATTCATAATAGCCCTGTTTGTAGGGGCAAAGAACTGGAAATCGAGGGGATGTCCATCAGTTGAGGAATGGCTGAACAAATTGTGGCATATGTATGTGATGGAACACTATTGTTCTATAAGAAATCATGAGAAAAGGGACTTCAGAAAAGCCTGGAAAGACTTGGATCAATTGATTCTGAGTGAAGAGAGCAGAACCAGAAGAACATTATACACCTTAACAACAACATGGGTAATGATCAACCTTGATGAACTTGCTCACTCCATCAGTGCAATAATCAGGGACAATTTTAGGGGAAACTGTGATGGAGTATACCATCTGTATCCAGAGAAGGAACTATGGAGTTTAAATGAAGATCAAAGTTTATTATCTTCCATTTTTTTAGGTTTTTGCAAGGCAAATGGGGTTAAGTGGCTTGCCCAAGGGTACACAGCTAGGTAATTATTAAGTGTCTGAGACCAGATTTGAACCCAGGTACTCCTGACTCCAGGGTGGGTGCTGTCTTCAATTTTTAAAAATTGTCTCATGTATTATGTAATTTGACTTTCTCTAATGTTTTCTTTCTTCCTTTTGGATCTGATTTTTTCTCCGACAGCACATTCAATTTTGCTCTATGCTTATCATGGATACAAATGTAAAGCCTTCTATCAGATTGTCTTCTGTAAGGGGGAGGAGGGAAGGAAGGGAAGGAGGGAGAAAAACTGTAAAACTCAAAACCTTGGAAAAAAAATTGGTTGGTAGAAACTACCATGTATGTAATTGGAAGACAAATAAAATATTTAGATAAAAATAAATTTAAAAATTTAATTTAATTAAAAAAAAAGAAATCACAGGGACAAGACTTCAGAAAAGCCTAGAAAGACTTACATGAACTGATGCTGAATGAAATGAGCAGAATCAGAAGAACATTGTACACCCTATCAACATGGGGTGATGATCAAGCATGATGGACTGATTCATCTCAGCAGGACTTGTGATAGAAAATATCCTCCATTTCTAGAGAAGGAACTGTGGGGTTTAACTGAAGACTAAGCTTACTATCTTCAATTTTAGTTGTCATGTATTATGTCATTTTTTTCTCTCTAATTTTTTTGTTCCATTTGAATTTGATTCTTATTTCACATCATGATCAATATGAATCTATGTTTAGTTTGGTTATACATGTATAGCCTATGTTAGATTGCTTTCTGTCAGGGGAAAGGGGGAGGGAAAAATATAAAATTCAAAACCTTGCAAAAATGATTGGTAAAAGCTACCACTGCATATATTACCTCATTTACCTCAAAACAATTAAGGATTCCTATCAACATTTCAGCATCTTCAAGAAAATGCAATTTCTCTTCTTTACAAAGGTAGAAGAAAACTATAAATATAGAATATTACATATCCTGTCAAATATTATATTGTTTGGTTTTGCTAAACTGATTTTTTCCTCCTTTTTAATCTTTGTTATAAAAGGATATATTCAGAAAAATAAGGCAAAATGAAAACAAGAGAGATATATTTTTTTAAAGTGAGTCTATGTATAGTATGTGTAGTGGAGAAGTGGCAAGCTGACCTCTGAGTCAGGAAGGTCTGGATTCTAGTCCCACTTTGACACAAACTGACAGAGTAGCCTAGGACAAACTACTTAATCCATTAGTGTCCCAGGTGACTCCATCAAATTCCATGTGGCCAAGGAGGCTTAATTGGTAGAGGAAGTTTTTCTACCACAAGTTCTCTACACTAATAAAATCACAGGATTGGTAAATGAAAAATATATTATTAAGGTTAAAAAAAAACCCAAACACTTCAACATCTCTATGCCTCAGCATATAGCCTTTCCTGCATTATCACGACCTTTGAAGAGGCATCTCTCTTCATAGCTTAAAAACTAGCTCCTCTGTAGTCCTCTGCTGCCGATACTATGAAGGCTCCAATTCCTCCATACCAGTCTTCTGACCATTCCAATATTTCTCCTGGCCTTTATTTAAAATAACAACTAATAGAAAAATACTCACCTGACCATGTCCAAATCTCATCTCATTATTTTTAATCTCCCATCAGGAATAAGCTTCTTAAATCTTATGCCTTACTTCTGCTATATCTCCTTTACCTAACATTCCTCCCAACCCCCAAGCTAGATGGTGGTGTAGAGAATACCATCCTTGGAATCAGGAGGACCTGAGTTCAAATTTGATCTCGGATACTTACTAGCTGTGCGACCCTGGGCAAATCATTTGCTTGCCTCCAGTTTCCTCTTCCATAAAATAAACTTCAAAAGAAATTGGCAAACAAATAAATACCCCATGACCCAATTTGGGTCATGGGGAGTTGAAAATAAATGAAATGACTCAACAACAATAAAACCCAACCCCTACAATATGGCTTTAGTTTCCTCAAAATATTTCCCTCAAAAAATCACCAATTCTTCCTTGTAGCCAAATATGACTTTTTAAAATTACTAATTCTTCATGACTTTTGCTATCTTGAAACTTTTCCTTGTGATTCCAAAATAATGTGCTCTCATGTTTCTCCTCTTTTCTTTCTCCTTTGTTCTCTCTTCTCCCTTCTCTATCCTCCTTGGCCAGATTCTTCCAGACTATACCCTTAACTTGCCTGTGTCCAATGGCAAGTCACTGGAAATTAACAATTGAAGAACTAAATTAATTTTCTCCTCCAAACTAGTAATTTTTTATCCATTGCTACAAATGTATTCTATTTCTCTGGTCCTCCACAAGTCATGACTCCTTTTTCCTATCTCTTTTAGGACATTAAATCCCTACAGCATCTCTCAGTTTCATACCTACCCCTCTTACACTAGCCTCCTATTTAGTCTTTAAGATTCTAATTCTTTCCTATTCCAACTCATTATATACACAGTTTTCAAAATGATCTTCCTAGATATCACTCTCATCAAATAGTCCTCTGTTCAAAGACAGAAAAAGGGAAGTATATATAGGGATAATTTTGTAGTCAGGAAGATCTGCATTCAAGTCATTCCTCTGTTACAGACCAGCTGTGTGATCTAGGCATGTCATTTAATCTTTCAATGTCCCTAATTATAAAACAATAAAGAAATCAGAGGTCTGGACTAAGAGGTCCCCTCATTAATGAAATCACAGGCTTCGATGAGATGAAGAAGAATCTATTCAAGCTGGTGGTACAGCAAATAAGAGTGCTGGACCTGGAGTCAGGAAGACCTGAGTTCAAATCCAGCCTCAGACACTTACAACAGTTGTAGGATTCTGAATAAATTACTAAACCTGTTTGCCCCAGTTTCCTCATCTGTAAAATGGAGATAATAATGACACTTATCTCCCAGGTTTACTGTGAGGATCAAATGAGATAACTAAAATTTTTAGGTCAGTGCCTGGAAGGTGCTATATAAATGTATAAATTATTATTATCAAGAATTGGCAGGGGTTCCACTTTTATTGTCTATCACATTAAGAACAAACTCTTCACAATAATATCCAAGGTTCTCTATCATCTGGTAACCCTGCGAGCATTCAACCTATTCTCTAGTGCTTGCCTGTTTCCTCTACCTGAACCAGTTTGCTTGCCATTTATTCAGGTTATAGTTAATCAAATATCTTTATTCTAGAGCCTAACAGAGGGCCTGGCTGAGCAAATATTCCCACTATTCATTGAAATCAATACCATTACTATTTCTAGAAAAGCAGTGACACAAATGAATTCCCTATAACTCTTTTACCAATCCTATGACTCCTCAAACTGAGAATTGTTTTTTTTTTACATTAGGATTCATGAACTTTTAAAAAAAATTTATAGTTCTTATCAATATAATTGGTTTTCTTTTAATCAAAGGTATTTCATTTTAAGCATATAAAAATATTCCAGGGCAGAGCTAAGATGGAAGAATAGAAGAAGCACTACAGTCAAGCTCTCCTCCAAATAACTTCAAAATAACACCTCAAATTGATTTCCAAAGTAGTAGAATGAACAAAATGTCAGAGTGAGGCTTTTTTTTTTTAGTTTTTTTTGCAAGGCAATGGTATTAAGTAGCTTGCCCAAGGCCACACAGCTAGGTAATTAAATGTCTGAGACCAGATTTGAACTCAGGTACTCCTGACTCTAGGACCAGAGCTCTATCTACTTCACCACCTAGCCAAATGAGACATTTTATTTTTAGATCAGTCAGAGGAAAAGTCTGCAGTGGAACACTACCGTGGCAGCACCAAAAACTTTCAAATGCTGAGAATTAAGTCTGAAAACAGTTGTATGAAAGTATCTGGCACTTGGGACAGTATCCTTTAACTTCTTGCAAGAAACAGCAAAGGGACTGTAGTCACAGAATTAAATGGAAGAGAATAAAGATAAAACACTGAAAAATAGCATAAGGTCAGGTCAAAAAATGTTTTTTTAAAAGCCAAGGAGAGGATCTTATAGTTGATACTGAAGTCAATAGAAATTCCCTAGAATTTACTGAATGAAGGATAGGGGAGGTATGATGTCAGATCTGCGCTTTAGGAAAGCTACTTTTGATAGCTGACTAAGAAGCTAGAATGGAATTGAGAGATTTGAAGCAAGAAGAGCAATAAGCATGAAATGGCATGAATTGAAGATTTTTGTTCAGTGTTTATCAAAATACAAAAGAAAAAAAAAAAGCAAAGGGTTAGAGGCTTTTGTTTCAGCTTGATTTTTGTTTTTTGGATGGTAAATCAAAACCTTATAGTATGAGGGGTACTACAGGACATTTCACTCATACAGAGATAGGGAGATTGTTCTAAAATGGGACTCAATACTTGATTTCCCAAGCTCTTGTGGGAATTTTTCTCTCAAAACAAGACGGCCTAGAGAAATGTTTGGTGTTCTTGAACAGTGTCCTTGAAATATCTCTGGCTCACCCTGGACTATACTTTATATGGAAAGGTTTCTGGAATGGTTTCAAATAAAAGCACTACACATTAGACCAAAAGTAAAACTGTCACTTCTAGAGTCTCCCGTGGCCACCACTCAGTTAACCTCCCCAACTTTGAGGGCTAAATATTTCTCAATATCTTCCAAAACAAGTTCTGAAATCAGTTGACTGATCTTTTCCTCTTTGCTTGAGTTCAGTCTTCCTAAGTCACTTCCAATCCTTACATATTTCAGCATACTCATTGATATTTTTGTAAATTAGCCTTCCAGTTCCTCAATCTTCTCATGGCCTTATTCTACCCTATTCCACAAGAATAATATTAAAATTCTTTCTTTCTTTGGGCCACATATAACTTATCCTACCATCACTGTGTACTTTCCTGCTTTCATTTCTACTGTTTCACTTTTCTCCCTTGCCAATCTTGACATTATAGTTAAAAACTTTTATTTTATGATCTTCTTGAATTCCTCTATCCTATTGCCACTCCTGCCTTGTTAAGCCCTAATCCTGAACTTCTTCCATTAGTCACATCCACTGTTCCTCTTTTCATGTGCTCCTGAATGAAATCACTCTGACTGGTCTTCTACAAATATATTACTCTCTACTGGACCCTCACTGCTGCTGAGACAATTTTTTCCTCCTCCCTTAATTATTCATAACTGCAGCTGTTTCAAAACTTTTTTCATTTCTTGCCTCCTAGACACCACCTATCTCCAGCCTCTCACCAGAGATCCTGGCCTTATACTTTACTGAGAAAAGAGAGACAATTTGCCATGAACCCTTACAGAACACCCCCCCCCGCAACTCTATATCTAAAATCCCTTAATATCAAACCTACTTCTCTCTTCCTTTACTCCATTCTCTTATATGGTCAATCTTTCTACTTGTATCTCAATCACTTCTCTAATATTCACTCTCTTTCTATGTACTGGTTCATTTCTTGATGCCTACAAAAATGATTCCTCAAACTATTATCCTATATCTCTACTTCATTTCACAAATTCCCACAACCTCTTATCTTACTCTTTAATCTCATGTAACCTGGTTTCTGACTTCATCTCTCAGCTGAAGCTATTCTATAAAAGTATCTCCTGATCTCTTAAATATCAAATCTTAGTCCTCATTTTTTTCGTCTCTCCTATAGCATTTGACACCTGGACCACATGCAATACTTGTGCACTCTCTCCTCTCTCTGTTTTTCATGACAATGCTGTCACTGGTTCTTTTCTCAATGGTCTTTGTTGGCTCATAATCCCTATTCAGGCCCCCTGCTGTAAGTGTACCCTAAGGCTGTCTTAGACCTCCTTGTCTTTCTCTCTGTGAGCCCACCATCTCTTGAGGATGCAAGTAACATCTCTATACATATGCCTTCCAGATCATATCTAGATACACTCTTGTCAAAGCTCATCCTGCATCAAGAGCTACCAAATCAGCATTTCAAACTGGATGTTCATCAGGCACTTCAAATTCAACATGTTCAAGGACAACTCAACTCTCATTCCCAAAGACATTTATCTTCAGAATTTCCTCCTTTCTATGAAGGGCACCTCAATAATTCCAGGTCTCAGGATCACCACTTGGAGTCTTCTTGAGCTCTCTTCAATCCCATAGAACTACTCAGGTGCCGAATCTTGTCCAGTATCTCTACATGTCTCCTCTACAGATTCAGGCCCTCATTACCTCACATGGGGACCATTGCAATACCCTCAAAATTCATCTTCTTTCCTCTCCAATTTATCCTCCATTCGGAGGCATATAAGTAGTATAGAGTACTTGCTACCCATTAGATACTATGCTAAATGTTTTTACAAATATTATCTCATTTGATCCTCACAATAATCCTGGGAGGGAAGGGCTATTATTGCCATTGTTGTTATTGTTCAGTTGTTTTCAGTTGTGTCTGTCTCATTGTGATTCCACTCAGGGTTCTCTTGGCCAAGATTCTGGAGTGGTTTGCCATTTCCTTCTTCAGCTCATTCTACAGATGAGGAAACTGAGGCAAACAGTGGTTAGTGACTCATCCAGGGTCAGACAGCTACAAAATATCTGAACCTTGATTTGAATTCAGATTTTCCTGACTCCAATCTGCTGTGCTACAAATTGAGCTAATATAAACCCTTCTTTCAACTTCTAAAGCCTTCTGCAACTTGATTCCAACCTATCTTTCTAGCTTTATCATACATTACTTCCATTCAAATACCCTATGTGGATTAGTCAAAATGATCTCCTTACTATTTCTCAAATTGAGCATTTCATCTCATTTCTATGCCTTTGCATAATCTGTTCTATATGCATGGAAATCATTCCTCTCTCCAGTCCTCCCTTTAGAATCCTAGGTTCAGCTCTCCATGAGGCTTCTCCTATTTATTCCTCCCTCCCTAAATTATTTCATATTCAAGGGTATGCCAGAGTGAGCAAAAGTCAGTCTATCTTGAGAATTGCTAATTTTTCAACATTGAGTATTTACACCTTGGAAATCAAAACACACTGCAAATAAGAGCTTAATTTTCTTTGAATTGTCCAGACTCAAGAGAGTGATAAAGAAAATGTTAATAATTCAGATTAAACTAAAAAGTATGTCCTGCCTAAATTTTCCCCCATGAGAGCTGGTTGTTAAACAATTATCAGAACACATTTGTTTGTATTTATTTTTTATATAGTTATACATGTCTCCCTTTAGCGAATGCAAAAAGTTCTTGAGGGAAGAATTGTTCTTTACTTTGCATAACCAGGTTTTAGGCAATTAGCCTGGCACATAATATAATTATTCCCTGTCTTTCCCCCAAGTGAAGTTCAATTAATGTTGGTTGATTAATCCCAATAAATTATTCTCTCACTCTGGGTGGCTTTATCACTTAAAATATTCAATTTATAGATACACAATTGATAAGTTGCTTTGCAATGGTTCTTATATGCAGAGTAACCTAAAAGTCACAATAAAGTATTGTTTTGGTAAACTGCATTAAGACTGCTGGGATGCCAGATATGAGCACAGTTCACAAAGGACCCTAGAGATCACCTAGTCCAAATTTACACATTTTAGAGATTAGCAAATAAGATCCCACAGGAAGTAAGAAGCAGAAATGGGATTTGAATTCAAATTCTTTTCCTATGTTTTGTCTCCATTGCAACCTGAAGGCACTTTTACTTCTACAGGATCAAGGACCATGATTTTATTTCCCTTTATATTCCTACCCTCCAGCATCTTCAGTACTATTTTCCACAGAACAGGCCTTCAGTAAATGCCCAAGTCACATTAGACAAGATAAGTTTCCCAAGTCTCTGCTAGGTCTAACATTCTCTGATTCCAAGGCTTAGTATAGTGCCTTTAGCACAGACAATTAACTTTGATTTGATTGCTCTAGAGCAGTCTTCTTTGTTAGAGAACCTCAGCTAAAGACTTAAAAGGATTTAGAGTGCAAAGAACTTTAGGAACCAAGTCATTCAACTCTAATTTTACAGGTGAAGGCCCAGAGAAGTAGTAAAACCTTGATTTGCAAAGGTAAGAATGCAATTTTTAACCCATATCAGATTCTGAATCTAATGTTCTTTCTACCAAGCAAATTTGTATATGTCTTTTCTTTGTAAAAATATTATTTAAAAGATTTCTATAGGAATATTATTAAATCTTTTGGTTCCTTGAATGTCTGTTTTGATCATTGCTTCAAACTCTCCTTAAAAGCACATATGCAGGACGGCTAGGTGACGCAGTGGATAAAGCACCAGTCCTGGAGTCAGGAGTACCTGGGTTCAAATCTGGTCTCAGACACTTAATAATTACCTAGCTGTGTGGCCTTGGGCAAGCCACTTAACCCCATCTGCCTTGCAAAAACCTAAAAAAAAAAAATTAAAGCACATATGCCAGGGCAACTAGGTGGTGCAATAAATAGGGTACCAGCCCTGGAGTGAGGAGGATCTGAGTTCAAATTTGGCCTCAGTCACTTAATAATCTAGCTATGTGACCTTGGGCAAGTCACTTAACCCCTCTGCCTTACAAAAGCAAAACAAAAAAAAAAGCACATATGCCAAATAACTATACTATTGGATTAATTTTCAAGTAAGAGAGGTCCTCATATAAAAGAAAAACTAATGATGGAAGAGAGATTTAAAAAGGAAAAAGTTTAGCACAAAAACTGTTTTCTATATGGCATAATCAAAAGAATTATTTCATATCAATTTCAGCATATGGATTAAGCATTTTTAATAAGTCATTTTAGGTGGCAGCTGGATTGTTAAAAATTTGGGTATAAAAGAAACCTTAGCTTTCTCTAGAAGAAACCTTTATAGGAAAAGGTTAATGGCAAATGTCTAGAAATCAGTGTAAAATCTGAGAAGGGAAAACAATTCTTACTTTCAGTCAAAATTTATTCTGCTAAATTTCCATTTGTTTTGGCACATTCTTTATCCTGTCTCAAATGTTTGTCTCATGGTTAATATTAGGGAGTATTCACTCATACATTTGGGAAAAACACTAAAAACTAAATCTAATTAATTCTATAGAAAGTGTTTTCCATGAGTTAAAAAATTATGTGGGAAAAAAAGTGAAACGAGTACAATTTCTAATAAAGATATAAACACAGAAGGGAGAGAGGTTGAAGAAATTTGAGTCACTCTGTTTTTCATTAAGTGACTTCAGAATAAAAGGGACATTGTGTAACTGACATTTAAATTATGTCCAATCCTCAGTGTACAGTATTGTTATTTTGAGTATATTGTCTTACTTTTAAGTTACCTGATCTAACTAAAATAATGTAACTATTTTATTTTCCTTGAACAATTTTATAAAGTACTGTTATCATTTGTAATCAGTGAAACTACTTATAATCAGTGGATTTTTTGAAATAAAAAAAATAACCCATCAAAACTTTATGGATACTATTAATACAGTCCAAAGAATTTTTTGTTTTATTTTCTACTTTTTAATGTTAATATTAATTTTCCATAATAATCTTTGGAGTAGCTATGAGAATGTCTAATTTTCTCCACTGTAGAGACGTTAAGATAGGAAATAGAAATTAGGTAATTGTTAATACTTTCTCCTCCTGAAATTGCTTTATATTTCTTTATCTGTGTACATGTTACATCCTCCAGTAAAATGTAAGCTCCTTGAAGGCAAGAGCTATTTTATTTTTGTCTTTGTATCTTTGGCATAAAAAACAGCTCCTAACACATAATATATGCTTAATAATTATTTATTGAAATGAGATCACAAAGGGGAAAAGAGGAACAAGCATTTATTAAATACTTATTACTAATTAGATATAGTTTTAGGCATTGTGCTAAAAACTACAACTATCATGAGGTCAGGAACGGATTTATGAGTCTCAGTAACAAACTAACATGCCTTGTTTACAAAGTAGCAGCAAATAAGAAAACTTTAATGAATTTCTATCACTCATTCTGTCTTTTGCCTGGTATACCCAGTTTTGTTATTTATGTTTTGTTCAGCCATTTCAATTGTGTTTGACCCTTGTGATAACCTCTTGGGGTTTCCCAATATCTTTATATTGGAGTGATTTGTCATTTCCTCCTCCAGCTCATTTTACAGATGAGAAAACTGGGGCAAACAGGGTTAAGTGACTTGTCCAGGGTCACACAGCTAGACAACATCTGAAATTGGATTTGAACTAAACACCTACTCTTGGTCCAGTGTTCTATCCACTGTGACATCTAGCTATCGTCTCTTTCTCTCTCTCTCTCTCTCTCTCTCTCTCTCTCTCCCTCTCTCTCTCTCCATATACACACACACATATATATATGTGTGTGTGTCTTGTAGACACACTTCACATGAGTCACCAGACTGATAGAGGATAAAGTAGAAAGTTAACATGATTACATTTAAATATATACAGTCTTTCCTTTATACATATATGCATATACAATGGAAATATGCTTACATGATTAAATAAATATAAACATCTGTACACAGGTATATGGGCATCTAGGTGGCAAGGCAGACATTGCACCAGGTATAAAATGGAAAGACTCATCTTCACATCTTGCCTCAGACACTGGCCAGCTGTGGGACCCTGGACAAGTCACTTAGCCCTGTTTACTTCAATTTCTTCTTCTGTGAAATGCCAAGAAAACCTCCCAAAATAGGGTCAATGAGAGTTGGATATAACTGAAACAACTCAACAACATGTGTATGCATGAGAGGAGCATAAAGCAGTGGATAGAAGATTGACCTTGGAGTCAGAAATACTTGGATTCAAGTCCCACTTCTAAAAAATACATGCTGAATACAGGCTGTGTGACCCTATAAATCCCTTATCTCTTCAGTACCAAAAGATATTGATATTATAATTAATATCATGAACATTTGAACTTCTTGATGCAACCTACCTAATTATACAACCTGTTTCCTTTTACCATAACATACTACACAAAAAAAAAATTAAGATCATTTCTGGAATTTGTTTGTAGCAAGTATCTTTTTAAATTTTATAATGTAGATCTATTTCTACAAAATTAGTTAATTTCTCATCCAGATTCTTTTTCTTCCCCAAATGCTGCATTAGTTTTTTAGCAGATCAAAAATTATGACTTGGAATAATGTGGCAGACCCAACTCAAATGGCTGAAGGAATGATGTCAGATGCCCAATACAATTAAGTTTCTTTTTTTTTATTTTTTTTCAATTAAATTTCAATTATCAACATCAAGGACTGAGCAGTAGCAAATGGAAAAAAAATCTCTAGGATATCTTAATTTCATTCTTTTAAGAATGCTTTTGCAAATATATTTGCATATTGGCATATCTAGCATTCTGGAAATTCACCAGATTCCTAACCCCCCCCCAAAAAAAAATTAGTCCTATTGTGAAGAACTTAAGAGAAGCAAGAAGGTTATTCAGCCTTCATCATTTTTTTTTCCTTTATTGTACCTTAACCTTCCACTAATGAAATTTAGTTCAGAGTGAGAGGTGAGGATAAAAGTCAACCAAAGGATAAAGAGGTCCAATAAATTTACTGGATTTGAAGGTGTTGCTTTATTTAGTTATTACTTCTTTCCTGGTCATTAGATATAAATGACTGCTTTCCCTTAAAATACTCCCCCCAACCTCCTGAGAAGACCTATAAGAATTGATAAAGAGTGAAAGAAGGCTTAGATTCAGGAGAATAATTTATATAACATTAACAATATTGTAAAGACAACTTTCAAAGACTCTGAATTCTGATCAACACAATGAGCAACTCTGATTCCAAAGGTCTCCTGATCAAACAGGTCACTCATTTTCTGAAAGGAAATGGATTATAAGATGAAACATATTTTTTCTCTGAAACGGTCAATGTGAGAATTTGTTTTGCTTTAATATGTTTGTAACAAGAAGCTTTGGTTTGTTTTTAGACTTTTTTTCTTTCCTATTTTGGGGAGAGAGAGAGAAAGAAAGAGAGAGAGAGAGAGAGAGAGAGAGAGAGAGAGAGAGAGAGAGAGAGAGAGAGAGAGTGCATCTCTGTTTGAAAAAAAATTAAAAAATATTCCCCCATCAGATAGTAAGCTGAAGTATAAGAAAAACAAGAAATATTCAATTGTAACAACAGGTGACTATTATGTTTTCTGCTTATGCTAGAACCTAGAGGTCATATTAATGTGTAATATTGTGGATGGAGACAGCAAGAGCTGGGGGGAGAAATTAAATCTATCCTTAAAGACATGATGATTGGGGAAGCTAGGTGGCCCAGTGGATAGTGCACTGGCCTTCAAGTCAGGAGGACCTGAATTCAAATCCAGCCTCAGACACTGAATAATTACTTAGCTGTGTGACCTTTGGCAAGTCACTTAACCCCATTAATAAAAATAACCCCTTTAATACAAATAAAAGATGATGGGGGAGATGGTGGGGGAAATGATGAAAATGACAGGAAAATTGCAAGAGATTTTTTCAAGTGAATCCTCAGAGGGGAAAAGAAAATAAAGAAGGAAAGTATTAAAAAAGTAGAACAAGGTGATCTGTGTTAATATATGACAATTTCAAATGTGTACACATTAAAATTCAGTGTTCTTTAAAATTTGTATCAGAGTGAGAGGTGAGGATAAAAGTCATAGTTCTTTAAAATTATCTATTTGAATACTAATTTCTTGAATAAACATGTATTATTCAGTCATGTACTGACTTTTACCTTAGGAGGATACAATGCTGACTATTCTAAAATTAACCTAGAAAACCAAAGGTGGAAAAGCCATGGGGTTTCTGCATCCATAATTAGTCCAAGCACAACAATTTTGTGCTTGATATTTAATCTCCATTCATCTGCTTATGCTATCAACCTTCTACAGCTGTCATAGGAGAAATAGAAAACTCCAAAAAACAAGGTCAATTGCAGTATTCCAAGTATATAAAAAAGAGAAAAAAATTAATGGGTATAACAGACAAGAATGTTAAAACACAAAACAATGAGATGCAACAGGGGAAAGGATACTGCCTTAAGAATCAGAGACCTAGGCATCTAGCATCTGTCACTTTTTAGTTGGATCACTTTGAATTGATAAAGGCAGCCTAGAGACAATGTGAACCTAGATTGCTGGTCTTAGGGAGAGAAGCGTCAGGGTTCAATTTCGGGGTTCAATTTCTATCTCTGATGCTTCCTAGTACCTTGACCTTGGGAAAGTCATTTAATTCCACATATATATATATATATAGAGAGAGAGAGAGAGAGAGAGAGAGAGAGAGAGATAATCCCTGCAGTAAACCTTGGAGGGTTGCTGTAAGGCACAAAAGAGATAATGTATGAAAATAAATTTGCAAACTTTAAAGTATCACATAAAAATCTTACTATTTAAAGACAGTAAATCAAAGACACTTCAATTTGATTTTGTTGTATGTGTTTCTATAGGATAGTAATAACTAACATTGATAAATATTGTTTTGAGATATGGAAATTTCATTTAATCCTTATGAGGGAAAAGATACTTTGGTTCTTAGGATGCCTATTGGACAGATGAGAAAAATGAGGCTTATTGATACAATTCACATGATGTCAGAGGTGGAATCTGAGCCTAATTCTCTAGGGACCCTTCTACTATAGGAGAGGGGCCTTCCAGTTCCAGCACTTAACAGTGTCTGGCACATCATTGTTGTTGCCTAGTTAAGTGGCTCAGTGGATAAAGCAATGGCCCTGAAGTCAGAAAGATCTGAGTTCAAAGCTGGCCTCAGACACTCACAAGCTAGGAGACTCTAGGCAAGTTACTTGATCTCTGTTTGCTCCAATATCTTTACCTAGAAAACCCCATATCAAGTCATATGACTGAATCACTAGCATATAGTAGGAACTTAATAAATGTTTCTTGATTGATTGGTTCTAAATCCTTGGTCCTCTTTCCCCCTTCCATTCTTTACCATTCTGTGGTTGAAAAGAATGCTGCAAAAAAAGCACAAAACCCTTTGCAGATTGTCTTCCTAGCAACAAGGATGACTACTTCAGTGGAGAAAGTGAGAGTAGAAGCAATTCATTAATCCCAGAAACAATTCAAAAGCCTCAATCTAGTTTAAACCCTTTGAAACTTCAAAAATTTAGAAAAAACAACTTTATACAGACCTCCTTTGTTTATCCCACAGAAATCGTACTTAACTTGTCAGAGTGCCATTGAATTTCCTCAGGAAATAACTCAGGTGTTTCCCCCCCTCCTCCAACTCTTTCTACTTGTATAATTCAGGAAGACTGGAGAAGGTTTTGGACCCAGATAGCTCTGGAGGAGAAAGTGAGCCTGATGACTGTCCCATATCCCCTCACTCAAGTCCAATTTATGTCAGGCATCACCTCCCTGATATTAAAGTCTTCAAGAATGAAGGACAAACAACTTGAATAAATTGTTCAGGTTGAATTGTTGCCTTGTAGTGTCTAAGTTCAACTGCATAGACTTAAAAACATCTAAGCCAAAATGCTCAGCACTTATCAACTTCACTGAAATTGCTAGACAATGAAGTATGTCCATTTTTTAAAAATAGCACTTGAGAATATGAATGAATTTATGTTGTAAGATCAACTCAAAACTCACCTTTCATACTTTTCTGGACATTATTTTTTCCTTTCAAAAGTTTTGACCACTTGATTGCTCTATTAGTGAGTATCCTCAGATAGGTGGAAAAAAAGTCTTCATATGAAGCATAATCAAAGTCTTCTGGCCTTTCAAATCCATATGGATCGATTCTGATGTGAGGAGAGGAAACAATTATAATCACTGTAAATAGTTTGCATTTCCTTCTCAAAGTATTGTTTCATTCCCTTCCATCCCCATAAAAGCTTCTCATCTTTGATTCAGAACTTGCCTAGATTGCGTTTGTGGAATTGAATTATAATTATAAATTATCATTTTAAATAGGATACTTTTCATTAAGCTTAGCTCAAAATAGCATTATCAAAGCAGGGAGCTGTAACCAAATACAAGGAATGGATATATGTGTGTGTGTGTGTGTGTGTGTGTGTGTGTGTGTTATACATATATATATATATATATATATATATATATATATCTCAAGGTGATGAGATAAAATGATAAAATGCCAACTTGTTCAGATACCTTGGATGTACACAAAAAAAACCCCCTTTTAATAAAAACAACTACTTTTTAATAGGAAAGAGTTTATCATTAACTCAAGTTTAAAACCCAGACACAAAAGTATGAAGTTTCTTTTATAGTTAACTGAAGTTAATCCTCTGGGTTTTTTTTTTTGTTTTGTTTTTTTGCAAGGCAATGGGGTTAAGTGGCTTGCCCAAGGCCACACAGCTAGGTAATTAAGTGTCTGAGGCCGGTGCTCTATCCACCGCGCTGCCCCAATCCCCCATTTTGATGTGTTTAGGAGATCTGCCCTAGCAAGGGCAACAACGCCACAAGGCTATTTTATGATCTGCCAAAACTTAATCTTTCACTAGTTCTGACTGAGGAAAAGGAGTGTTTTGGTAGAGCAGCGCCGGGAGCCCGTTGGCGCGCAGCCCCGGGGCCAGACCCCGCGCCCGGGGCCGGCCGTCCTCGGGAGCCGGGCTAAGGCTGCCGCCGCTTCCCGGGGCTGTGAGGATGAGGAGGGCCAGCGCTCCTCCACCAGCCCGTCCGGACCCGACTCCCGTCCCCGCTGGGCGCCCGCGGGTCACTGAGCCTCAGTTTCTCATTTGTGCAATGTCGGGCTTCGCGGGGCCCCTAGCTGCTCCGTGTCCGGCCGCCGCGCTCCTCTGCTCTTTCCTGCTCCCCACACGAGCCCCCCCCCCCCCGCCCCGGACCCGCGGCAGGTGCGGGCGGCCCGGGCCCCTCACTCAACCCGCGGGTCTGTGGGCCCGCGGCTGGGCGGGGGGCTTCTGAGCTCTCGGCCGAGGGGGCATCGGGACTCGCAGGCCCCCGGCTGCCCGGAGGGGTCCGCGATCGCCCGGGCCGAGCAGGTACCTGGGGATCCGCTGCTTGGCCGCCCGCGCCGCCTCGTCCTCCCCGCGGACCGTTCCCCCGGACGGCGGCGGCGGCTCCATCCCGGCGGGCCGCGGCGGCGGCGGCGTCCTCGGGGCCGGGGCCGGGGCCGGGGCCGGGGCCGGGGCCGGGGCCGGGGCCGGGGCCGGGGCCGGGGCCGGGGCCGGGGCCGGGGCCGGCTCGGTGCGCGGCGCTCCTGGGGCTGGGCCGACTCGGCCGGGGCGCGAAGTGCGGGCGGAGTTCCCAGGGAGCCGGCCGAGGAGGAAGCAGAGCGCGCGGGGACCGAAGTTCACGGCCCGGGAGACACTTGCCTCCTCTCGCGCCCCGCCGTCACCGGGGGGAGGGGGCTCGGGGCCCGGGGCGGCGGCCGGGCTCTGCCCCTGCGGCTGTCCGGCGCGCCCGGGGGCCTGGAGGCGGCGGAGCGCGGGGCGCGGGGGAGCCCCGAGGCTGCACCTGGCGGCGCCCGGGAGGCGGGCCCGGCCCGGCCCGCCGCTCAGAACGCCCCCGGGGAAACTTGCGGCCGGCCCGGGCCGCGCGCTCCCGACGCGCGCCCCCTCCCCGCACCCGGCTCTCTTCCCCGCCGCCGCCTCCGCGACCTCCCTTTGCCTCGACCCGGGCTGTCAGTCATTCAGCGAGGGCGGGGCCTGTCTCCACCCCCCGATCCGCTCCTCAGCTGGAGTGGAAGGGGACTGGGGGGGGGGGGGGGGGGGCCTGCCTGCCCGGGGAAGAGCGCTGGCCCGAGAACACGTGTGGGCGCTGGGCAAGGGGTGCCCAGGGGAGCTGCGGGCCTCCGCTGACCGGGCAGCCGCCGGGATGGAGCCCGCGAGAGAGAGAAGGAAAGAGAGACAGACAGACAGAGACAGACAAAGGGGGGGGGGGGGGAGTGAGACACAGAGAGAGAGAGAGAGAGAGAGAGAGAGAGAGAGAGAGAGAGAGAGAGAGAGAGAGAGAGAGAGAAAGGGGGGAGTGAGACACAGAGACAAAGAGAGGAAAGAGAGAGAGAGACAGAGAAAGAAAAAGAGAGACAGAGAGAGGGAGAGGAAAAAGAGAGGAGAGAGAGAAAGAGAGAAGGAGAGAGAGAGAGAGAGGAGGGAAGAGAGAGAGAGAAGAAAAGAAGAAAAGGAGAGGAGGGTGAAGGAGAGGGACAGAGAGCCTGGGGAAGGAGGATGGGGGGGGGGATGTCACCCAAATCACCCCTTGTAAAAATTGGACCTACCCTAGCCTAGTTTAATCGCCAGGGAGGGACGAGCGCCCAGAGAGCCAGCCCGGCCACTACAGGACCCGCAGCCCGGCATCCCCGCGGGCGGGGGGAGCGCCGCAGGGTTGCTGGAGGCGAGGGTCGGGCGCTCTCGTGGAATCCCGCAAATTCCCGGCCACCGGTGGAATTCAACTCCCCGCGCTGGAGGAGCGCCCAGGCAGCTTTTTTTAGGGACAGAAAATACTTCTCCTCCCCCACCCCATTCTTTAGCATCCCGGAGTGCAGGGTTTTTAGCAATAAAGATAAAGATGGTTTCTTTAGGCTTGTGCTTTTCAGAAGTGACAAGGCTCGGGTGTCATTTTTCTTTTTTCCCTTCTACGGGGTACACAAGCCCTGCAGCCTACCTTCAACACCTCCAAAACTGGTGCAACCTGCATCCCTCCCTGGGCCGGGGGACCCACCTAGCAGTGGAATGTCTCATTTCCTTCTTCCTCGAGGCTGCCACGAAAACACCCCGGGGGTTTCTCTCTAATTGCCTGAAAGGCTCTGAGAAACTGCTCTAAAGGAGGCAAAGCCATAATCTTCCTCCTACTCCTCTTGCCTCCACACCCTTAATCAAATCCTGACTTTCCAGTGAGCCAGCCTTCGGAAAATTAGAATCGGTGCCAGAGAAACAGCCTGTAAAATAGCCAAGCAAGATGAGCAAATGGGGTTTCTCAAAAGAAAGAAATTCTTGATCCCTGCCTAGTATGGTTGCAAAGGAAAGCCACCTTGTGGGTTAAATCCAGGACGACCTAAAGAGATAGAGCTCCCCACTGGAAACGGAGATAGCCGGGAAGATGTATCGATCTTTTCCCCTCCTCCGTGTTACTTCGTTGCAACTTTACTGTCATCTTTCCAGACATCATAATTTCATAGTCATGGGAATATGAGTCAGAAACCTAGGTACTCGCTGTACTTTTTTGCAGGGATCCACAGATAAAATTGTCTTCTGCTTTTTTTTTTCAAAGCAAAGATCCCTTTGGGTCTTAAAAAAAAGACAAGCCATTTATTGCTGTAATTTGTTGCTCTAGTTTAGTCTGGATTTACAAAAGAAGTTTGCAACTTCACCCCTTTTTGAAGTGTGTTTTCCACTCCTTTGTGATAAATTGACCTAAATTGGTATCTTCGCTAATGCAAAGGGGTAAGTAGAACTAAATGACTGGTGGCCCAGATCTCCCAGGGAAATAGACATTCAGATTTCATGAGTGGATAAATCCCTTAAAATGCCTCCCCCCCCCCACAAAAAAATCAACGTTAAACCACAAATATTACTTAGGCAGTTTAAGATTTGGATCTAAAGTTAGTAACAAATTGAGTATGAATCCATACTGTGTAGATTTGGACAGTTCATTTAATTTCTGAAATTTGATTTTCTTACATGTAAAAATGAAAATAATAATACTTGTAAATATTTGGAAGCCTACACGTTGTTTCCAACAATAGAATATAAGTTCCTTGATGTATATTTGAAAGGAAAGTGCTTTGCATACAATAAAATGATAGAAAATGTACCACCAATTTACCTTGTATATTTCTTGCTGGTACATAACTACTTGCAGATTGTCTCCCATATTAACCTTTCTTGAGAGCCGGGATAGGTTTTTTTGCTTTTCTTTGTACTCCCAACTAAGCTTAAGGACAGCGACTGGCACACAGTAGGCACTTAATAAATATTTGTTAACTAATAAAGTACTATAAAATGTGAATTATTGTTTAACACATTATGGGTAGACTGGCCTAGGAACCCAATTACCATGGAGAATTTGTTTTTAGGAAAATACACTGAGTTCCAAGCAAACATTTGGAAGACTACCAGTTTGTAAACTGAAGAATTCTATAGAAATCTTTTTTCCCTCTTCTAAATTCTAACTAACCTTGAAGAATACTAAACAGGTTAGTACCTATTTTACCATAGCAACTGTTCCTGGGTGTCACTAATGCAATTTACTCCTAGCTTGCTGGGTGTGTAGCCATAAAAAGCTTGAAGACTTTAGGCTCAGTTGAGCAACCTTAGTAACCTTTCATTGTGCAAGTTTCTTTGTCTAAAGGTCCTCCTAAAACCCAAACTGTGTAACTTCAGAGTAGGTTTAGAGGTAGAGAGAGAGTCCTGGAGACTCTATTCAAACATTTGAGTTTCCTAAGAAGCATTCTAACCTCTGAACATTAAGAACATTAATGCACAGTAAACACATAAGTATAAGCATTTTGATATTGAAACTGGTTAAAGGATTGCTTTTTTAAAAAAAATAACAAACTAGTGATATGGATCTGTTCAATGTGTAATACTTTTATCAGAAATCATCACACAATTCTTCCCAAGGTGGAATAGTGGTAAGAACAAGGAACTCAAAGCCTGAAGACCTGACTCTAGTTTTAGCATGTGATCTCTGACAAGCCATTTAATCATTTCTAGATCTCAGTTTCCTCTTGTAAATGTGAGTAATAATATCTGTGGTAAGGGACTTTAGGGATTACCTAGCTTTATCCCATTCATTTTATAGATGTATTTTAAAGAGTACTTCAGTGACTACAAACATCACACAACTAGCAAGACTCTGATTTGAACCCAGATCTTCTGACTTTGAACTCAGTATTCATGCCACTCTTTTGTGCTGCAAGAGGAACAAGTTCAATTCATTCATTCATTCAATCATTCATTTGTTGCTTATTTATTTGTTTGTTTTGTTTTTGCAAGGCAATGGAGTTAAGTGACTTGCCCAAGGTCACAGCTAAATATGTATTATGTGAACAAGTTCAATTTAAGAAACACTTATATATTATATACTCTGTACAGAATACTATATTAGGCACAATGAATCTCCACATCATTTTTCATGTTTCCTCTTTTGCTCTAGTTTCTAATAAAGAGATGGCCCTTCTCCCAAGGATAGTTCTTTTACTTGATCCTATCCTCTTCCATTCATACAGTCGCTATCCTAGCAGAGGCCTTATCATCTCAAACCTGGAATATTGTAATAATCTTGTTTCAGTTCACTGCCCATTTCAATCACAGATTGTTGTTTTTCATCCTTCTTTCTTAAAGATGACCAATGACAGCAGGAAGATGATATTTTGGCTTGCAAGTGAATTGGATTTAAGTGGCACTGTGCAACCCTATCTTCCAGAGTCTACAGAGTCCAGTGGCAAGATGACTATCAAGGGACTGGGGATGACCTAGAATGCAGTGGGAGACCATGACCTTTTTAGGATAAGGTCTTTCCCAGGTTTCAGTTTGTCTGAGAGCAAGGCCCATCAATAATTAAAAGTGAGGTGAGATTTGAGGCAAAGAATGGCCCACTTTGATGCTCAACCATGATGAATTTAGCTCTTCTCTGCAATACAGTAATCAAAGACAATTCTAGAAGACCTTCAATGTAAATGTTCATTCATATCCAGAGAAAGAACTATGGCATCTGAAGACAAAAGTGTATTTTTTTTCACCTTCTTAATTTTGTTTTTTGCTTTTTCTTTCATGTGATTTATCCCTTTTTGTTTTGATTCTTCTTTTATAGTGTGACCAATATGGAAATATGTTTAACACAATTGTACATGTGCAACCTTTATCAGAATTTTTGCTATCCTAGTGTGGGAGGAAGAAAACTTTACAAAAATGAATGTTGAATGTTGAAATGTTGAAAATTATCTCTACATATAATTGGAAAAAAAGGAGGGCTTACTTTGCCTTCTCACAAGAATAAATCTGTATGGAGAAGACCCTCAGAAGTTCTGGCCAGGACATATATAGTTGTTATTTCTAATCTATTCTTCACCCTGTTTCTTAGGTGATCTTCTTTTTTCTTTTAAATATTTTATTTATTTTTCCAATTACATGTAAAGATAGTTTTCAACAACCTTTTTTTTAAGGTTTCAAGTTTCACTTTTTTCTCCCTCTCCCCTCTCTCCTCCCCCTGACAGAAGGCAATCTAATATATCTTATACATTTATCACTATGCTAAACATATATCCATTTTAATCATGTTGTGAAAGAAGAATCAAAAAGGGAAGGAAAAGCCATCGAGGGAAAAAACATAAAACAAATTTTAAAAATTGAAAACAGTAAGCTTTGTTCTACATTCAGACTCCATAGTCCCTCTCTGAGTATAGATGGTATTCTCCATCATAAATTCTTTAGAATTGTCTGATTATTGTACTGTTGAGATGAGCAAGACCATCACAGTTGATCAGCACACAATGTTACTGTTAATGTATACAAAGTTCTTCTGGTTCTGCAAATGATTTTCTTAAATTTCAAATCTGACTCTGCTACTCTCCTACTAAATAAATTTCTCTGACTCCCATAACCTCTAGAATAAAATATAAATTCCTATGTGAGGTTTGTTTTTTAAACAGGAAATCTATATTATGTTTAAAGGTATCTTAGCTATAAAATATGCTAATTATACATACACTTAGTGGCATAATATCCAAATTCATGAAGGAAAAAATTGAACTACCAAAAAATCCACAAACAGTGTATCCATTTTATACTGATCTTACTCTCTATGATTAAGACCTTCCACATCTCTTGGATCCTGAGGGATTCAAGCCCCATTCATAAGTGCCAATGAGTAGTATCCCATTTAGAGTCACTTAGTATCAATTAGCTTACTTCAAAGATATAAGAACAAAAGCAAAAATATTTCCCCCTCAACACTAAGGAGGCAACATTCTCTCCCAAGTCTCTAGGGAGTATAAGATATAATTTTTTTTGATTTTTAGTTTTTTTCAAGGCAATAGGGATAAGTGGCTTGCCCAAGGCCACACAGTTAGGTAATTATTAAGTGTCTGAGGCAAGATTTGAACTCAGGTACTCCTGACTCCAGGGCCAGTGCTCTGTCCACTGTGCCAACTAGACGCCCCCTACAAGATATTCTTAGCAAAGATTTTACATGATATCCACAAGCATAGTGACTACCAGATGAATTCTCATCTCAGCTACCGCTGGGGTGAATTCCAAGGTCTTTACCTACCCTTCTGGACATAAGATACTGTGCTGACTGGGAAAATGGGACTCTGGGATACAGGGATGCTTGGATGCCTAGAAGCCCAAGACACTTGCCTTTCTGACATTTTGAAAACTCACATGATCAGAGGCTCCAATCCTGTAATGGAAAAGAACAGCAACCCACAAAGAAGGCCCTTGCAAATCTCTCTGCTTAAGCATTGTTTCCCTTTTGATGTAATCAATGAAGAGTCAAGTTACCAGAGTGAGGCCAAAGAGAATGTTGAGGTTGTCTCAGGCCCTTGAATGTCTGCCCAGTCAATTAAAGGACCTCCTATTCACTACATGATTGATTGATTGCAACTAGTGACCAAATATCTATGAATGTTCCGATGCCCAACCCCTCCTACATGGAGAATTTGCCCAGCCAATCATGATGATGTACTCTCATGAATGTGGCCAGTCCTTTTTACATTTTCTCAACAAATCAGCAGAGGTACTTTGAACACATTATCTGACCTCTTGGGGTCCTCTGGAAGCATAAATATTGTTTTTCACTTGTTTTCCCAGTATCAGATAGGAAAAAGACAACTTAATATTACACAACTTGATATATTGTCTCAGATGCAAAGGTAAAAATCTCAGTTGTTCCCAAACACATAATGATGCAGATTCAACAAAGAATATTTCATAACATTTATCAAAGATTACTGCTTGCTCAAAACTTAACAAGTGCCTCACTTGGTAGTCAGAATGATATTTCTGAATCCATAGGGAAAAAAAGAAAAAAAATGAACTTCTTGTTTCCAAAGGAAACCTGGCTCCCACCAAGCTTTGCAGACTTTGAGTCACTTTCCCCAAAGGTTTAAAGAAAGGACTTGAGGTCTTCTGGACATCATCTCCTCACTTTTAGGTAAGAAACCAAATGATGTTTGATGCCAATCAATCATCTCTGAGTGCCAGGAAGCTGGAGTACTTTACTTTTTTTCCTATCCTATAAGACATCTGCTTTCAATCTGAATCTAGTCACAGAAAGTAATTCTAAAGAAAAAGCAAATGAAATTTCCTAGGTCAGGAAAACTGAGTCCCCACAGAAATCCCAGAACATCTAGAATTCTATATTTAGGGATTAGGGATTTGGGCTTGGATTGAAGTCATCCCTTTATTAAGCCTTTAAAACCTTCACAATCTGGCCTACACCTACCTTTCCAGACTTATTATATGTTACTTCCCATTGATCATTCCACGGTCCAGCCACAATTTCACCTTCTTGCTACTTCTCTTACATCATACTCTCAGTGTCTTTGTATGGCTACATCTCATGCCTCAAATGTAAAAACCCCTCATTTTGACTTCTTGAAATTCCTTTCTTCAAAATGCTGGCAAAACATTGCCTTTCAGAGGAAGCCTTTCCTGATATCAATTATTAGAAACTTCTTCCGCATTATCTAATATTTAACTATCATATTTGTTTTCAATAATTCTCTTTATACTTACTTATAATTATGTATATACATATATAATTACTATATATATATATATATTTCTTATTTTCCAAGATAGAATGTAAGCTTCTTAAGAGAAGAAATTGTTTTATTCTCTGTATTGTATTCTTAGCACCTAGGATGGATGTGTAACATAATAAATGTTTAATAAGTAATTGATGGATTGATCAAAGGCTTAGCTAATGGGTCACCTTCTACATGAATCTTTCCTTTATTTCTCTAGCTGCTAATGCTTTACTCTAAGATAACTTAGCTATTTTGTATTTTAGCTACACTTATATATATATATGAATCTAAATATCTGTGCGACATGTATGTTATTATTATTGTTGTTCAATTGTTTTTAGTTCTGTCTGACTCTTCTTGACCCCATTTGGAGTTTTCTTGGCAAATATACTGGAGTAGTTTGCTTGGGTTAAGTGACTTGTCCAGGCTCTCTCTCTCTCTCTCTCTCTCTCTCTCCATGGATATATGCACATATACACACTCACATACACATACATTTATATATGTATAGACACATTATACATATGCACACATATTCTTGTATATATGTATACACTCATTCATATATATATATATATACTCATGAATGTATGTATATATAGACACTTCTATCTAGTACAATGTACTAGAGCCAAGGACAGAGACTTTCACTTTTGTCTTTGTATCCCTAAATGTCTGACATAACACAGATGCTTAATAAATGATGAGTGGTGATTTATAGATCTGAGCCTAACCTTTTGATCAACTTTTTTCTTTATTGCTTTCTATCTCTTTTAAAATACCAACTTGCCTTGTTGCTTATAAACATGTCCAGGTTGTCCCATCCTTAAAAAAAAACCAACTTCAACTTCACTTGACCCTACTATGTACTCAAAAGGTTTCTTTTATCTTTCCTCTCTTACTTAGTCAAACTTCTAGGGAAAAAAAAGAAATCTACATTTGTTACTTTGATTTCCTTACTCCCACACTCCTTCAAAAAAATTGATGCATTTTGTTTGGATACAATAAATACTTCCTGACATATTTGACACATCAAACACTGAACAAACCCATTTTCACAGTAAATCCCTATTTAAAACAAAGGAAAATAAAATAAAAACAACTTGGATATAGCCATCTATGAGATATATTTGCTTGAATTGTTTTTATCTTTTATAAGAAAGAGTTCAGACTGAAGGAATGGTATGTTGAAAAATAATGTAAGGACTAAAAGTATCAATCAATAAAATATATCTTTTAAATAAAAAACAAGTTAGATTATTTGGGGATTTAGCACATAAGATTAACATTGATAATTATATTTAACAAGTTTTGTTGTTTCCACAAATATTTATCAAGGATCTATTATGTCTTATGTCAGACATTTGAGATATCAAGGTAGAGCAAAAGAGTCATCAATAAACATTAAAAGTTCATTATGTGTCAAGCTCTTTACTAAGTGATGAGGATACAAAAAAAAAGACAAAGATAATTCCTGCCCTCAAGGAGACCAAAACACAAACAAATATATATATATATATATATATATATATATAGAGAGAGAGAGAGAGAGAGAGAGAGAGAGAGAGACAGAGACAGAGAGACAGAGAGACAGAGAGACAGAGAGACAGAGAGAGACAGAGAGAGAGACAGAGAGACAGAGAGCCATATATGGGATAACTTTTGTTGTTTAGTCATGTCTGGCTCTTAATGACCCTATTTGGAGTTTTGACAAAAATTCTGGCATGGTTTGTCATTTCTTTCTCCAGGTCATTTTGCAGATAAGAAAACTGTGCTAGTTAGGGTGAAGTGATTTGCCCAGGGTCAAATAGCTAGAAAGTATTTGAGGCCAGATTTGAACTCAGGAAGATGAGTCTTTCTGAGTCTAGGTCCAACACTCTATCCACTATGCCTCCAAGCTACTCTTATAGGGTAAATGAGAAATAATTAACAGAGGGAAGTCATGAGAATTAAGAGGGGTTGAGGAAGGCTCAATAAATTTACATTCTATTGAGGGGATACAACCTGTTCCCAGTTAAGTAAATGCAAAATATGTCTCAAATTAATAAGATGTATTTACAGGGAAGAGTCTTAATTTCTGATCATTAAGGGTCATCAAGGAAAACCTCTCATAGGAGATGACATTGAGCAAAGCTTGTTTGTAGTTAAACGTTTGGAGGGTTAAATGTCAGGAGAAGAACATTCCAGGAATGGGGTACAACCTTTGCTAAGGTAGTGAGGTGAGAAATGGGATAGGATAATATATATTATTGTGTATCTAGTATATAGTCTATGGAGTTAGTATGTAGGATTGGGTATAGTAGAGTAAGTAGACAAGTTTGATTGAAGTACAGTTGGGAAAAATAAAGTATAATCAGCTTGGAAAGAGTTTGGAGTCAAATTATGAAGATTTCTAAATGTCTAAAATAGCAGTTTGTATTTTATCTTTGAGTCAATACGGAGTCACTCAGATTTCTTGAGAAAGGGAATTCTTAAATTACATGGGAAGGGCAAAGATTCAATGAATATGAATGATGTAGATGAAGTCCACAAAGCTTGGCAACTTGTATATTAGAGCGGGGGGAAGGGAGAATTCAAGAAATCAAAGATGATGTTGAGGTTACAAACCTAGGTGACTAGAATGATGGTGATGCTGTAGTCAGAAAGTTAGGAGCAAAGGGTTTAGGGCAGGGGTGAGTTGGATTCAAATCTAACTGTCTTATAAAATCTGTTAAATTTTGGCATTTACACCTTGGAAATGTGCAAATGCTATAACGTCTGGGTTGATTTTTGTTTAATTTATGTTATGAATATTTTCTTCATTATTTTCTTAAATTTAGTTGATTGTTTAGATATAAGAAACTAATGGAGAAAATGTTCATAATGCAAATTAAACTTAAAAGTGCTGCTTGTGAGGGATAGCTTGGTGGTGCAGTCGATAATAGACCCAGTCCCAGAGTCCAGAGAACCTAAGTTCAAATCCAACCTTAGACACCTACTATCTGTGTGACCCTGGGCAAGTCACTTAACCCTGATTGCCTTAAAAAAAGTAATGCTTTTTTTTTTTGTTCCAGAAAGTCAGTTGTTAAACATTTAGCAATAGACTCCTGGTTTTGGGAAAAGACAATGAATTCTATTTTGGATACAATGAATTTAATATCCCTAGATGATGTTAAAAGGGTTAAAAGGAATGTTAGAAGTCATCTTTACAACCTTTTTATATTTCACATGAGAAAAATAAGGGCTTAAGAGATATGGTGGAAAGGAAGAGTTAGGTATCTTTTTTGAGAAAAGAGAAAAATGCTCTAGTAACCTCTAGATTACTATTAGATATTAGATACTATTTGATAACCATTCATATTACTTTGGAAAGGCATCTGAACCTGTCTCCTCATATGTAAGATTAAATGACTTCTAGGTTCCCTTTCAGTTCTAAATTTATGGACCTATGATCCTATGGTCTGGATAAGTTCTATATATGTATCTCAAAGAAAGGAAGGTTGCTGCATGATGATGGCAGGAGGAAGGTCTATAAGTGAGCAGGAGGATCATGAAACATGTCTGTTTGTCTTAATGGGCTCTTGTTTTGGATAGCATAAAAATAATAAATTCAGTACCATACTCAAGAGAGTGGATCTAGATGAATGTTGCCTAGAGGAAAACAGGTTTTTGATTTTGAGAAAATGGAAGGCATAGGACAAGAAGATATCTAATAAAAAGAAATGGTTGTTCCAAAGGACCCAGTGGGAGGTTAGAGTGGGATAGGGGTACAGGAGAGCTAGGGTTGACTTGGATGGGCATCAGAAAGAAGGGATGGTAGGAAAGGAAGAGAGTTTTCTTATGGAACTCTGAATCACAGGAATTTTGAATGGAGGAGTTAGCTAGCTATAAGATAGTAAAAGGTCACACCCTTCCTAGGAACTATGGTAACCATCTCCCAGATCTCAACCCAGGGTTGATTTGATAATCATTCACTCAGAAAGGTTGAGGCAAGGTGGATATTGGATAGAAAGAGGCTTGGCTCAGATGATGGCAACCCTTTACCCTGGTATTAAAGAGTGAGAGGGGGTAAAGAAAGGTGAATACTGGATGAGGAGCAGAAAAGGATTACTAGTATTATAATTTTGGAGGTTATAATGACCATCTTTTTTAGGGAGAGAGAAGATCTTTTTTTTTGACAAGAGAAGAGTCTTTGTATTTAGACAATAACTAAGATCTTTAAACTCTCTCTCTCTCTCTCTCTCTCTCTCCACATCTCCTACAATCTTCAAATACAACAAAACTCCCCATCCCTAAAAAGCCTTCTCTAGATTCTAATATCTCTTCAAGTTAGCATTCTCTTTCCATTTCTTAGGAAACACATTTATATTCCTTTTCTTTCATTCATTCATTTCTCAACCCTTTAGAATTTGACTTCCATCATCATTGTACAACTGAAACTTCTCTCTAAAGTTAGCAATAATAATTTATAAAATTAAGTTTTTTTCAGCCAGCAAAATCATCCTTCTCTTTCCCACCCCCCCACCAACTAAAAAAGAAAAAATAGAAAATTTTTGTTCATGTACACATATAGTCTAGCAAAACAAAACCAGTCAGTTCAAAAAAATATGTCTTATTCTGCATTCAGAGTCCTTCACATTTCTTTCAGGAGGTAATTTGTCTCATCATTGGTCCTCTGGAATTGTGACTGTCATTAGCATTTCTAAGTCTTTCAGCATTATTTGTTCTTACAATAATGTTATCTTTCAATTTTTTTTAAATAATAAAAATCTGCTATCTCATTCTCTTCCTTTCCACATAGAGAACAAAAGAAAAACACACTTGTTACAAATATATTGATATTCTTCAGTTGTTTCTGATTCTTTGTGACCCCATTTTGGGCTCACATGTCAAAGATACCGGATTGGTTTGACATTTCCTTCTCCTGCTTATTTTACAGATGAGGAAACTAAAGCAATGAGGGTTAAGTGACTTGCATAGTCATACAGCTAGGAAGTGTGTGGGGCTAGATTTGAACTCATGAAAAGGAGTCTTCCCAATTTTAAGCCCAGCATTCTATCTATGGTGCCATCAGCTGCTCCTATAAATAGCTATAGTCAAGTAAAACAAATTTCTGCATTGGTCTTTTCCAAAGTAAAATTTGTCTCATTCTGTATTCTGAGTCCTTCACCTCTCTATGATGAGGTGGATAGCAAATTGCATTCTTTGGAATTGTGCTTAGTCATTACATTAGTAAGAGTTCTTAATTTTCCCAAGTTGTCTTTGTAATATTGTTGTTGTTTAAATTGTTCTCCTAGTTCTGTTCACTTTCTCATCTGTTCATACAAATCTTCCTAGGTTTCCCTTATACCATCTCCTTTATTATTTTTTATAGCACAGTAATAGTCTATAACTTTTTTATTCATTCCCTATTTTGATGGCACCTCCCTCAAATTCCTATTCTTTGCTACTTCAAAAAGATTTAGAAATATTTTTTGTATCCTCAGTTAGCTTCCTTAATCTATGCTCCTTATAGACTCCTTACCCCAGTTCTCCTTTTTCTCTATTTCCCCTGTTGAGTGAAATTCCTTTCTGTAGTGTGTGTGTGTCTATTTTTCCCTCCATTAACCAGTTCAGGTGAAAGTGAGGCTGAAGTGTTGACTGCACCTGCCACTATTTACTCTTTTTTTTAGGTTTTTTTTTTGGTAAGGCAAACGGGGTTAAGTGGCTTGCCCAAGGCCACACAACTAGGTAATTATTAAGTGTCTGAGACTGGATTTGAACCTAGGTACTCCTGACTCCAGGGCTAGTGCTTTATCCACACTATTTACTCTTTTTACTTAGTACTTTAAGTAATTAGATTAGATTATTTTCCCTGCTAGATTATTTTCCCCACTATGGAGTAGTTAGGTGGCACAGTAGATAGAGCACCAACCCTGGAGTCAGGAGGACCTGAATTCAAATCCAGCCTCAGACACTTAATACTTAATACCTTGGGCAATTCACTTAACCCCATTGCCTTGCAGAAAACAAAAATAATTTTACCTAATTTTTCTTTAAAACAAGTACTTTAAGTACTTAGGTTAGATAATTTCCCCCAGTTCATTCTTCTCTCTCTCTCTCTCTCTCTCTCTCTCTCTCTCTCTCTCTCATTATTCTCTGAAGATCATCAAGATATAATAGAATCATTTCTAGACCTTGTCTTGTTAGATTCCTTCTATGATACCTGATGATAGGGTTTAGCAGAGACACATATATCATTTTCCCATAGTTGAATATGATGGGGTCCTGATAATGCGCCCCCTCTCCAACATTCAAACCTGTTCTATGTATCCTAGAACCGGGAATTCTAGCTATGATTTAATTCCTTCCTCCCCGGGACTGATCTCTGCTTTTGTCCAAGGCTTTTTTATCTTCTGGTTTCCTGTTATCTGCTTCCTCTGTTTAGGATTATCCTTGCCCTTTAACCTTTTATGTGAAGATCAGGGTCTACTAGAGACTTAATCACTTTTTATCGGGGGGGGTCTTTTTTGATATTCCAAAAGCCCTTCTTAATAAGCATGGTATAACTTAATTATAAGTTCTGTCCTTTCTAACTGTCCCTTGATAGTGTCAACTTCTGGCATCTAAATCCACTTCAAACAGACTTAATTAATTATCTGAGATCATTTTTTCACTCTTTCTCCTTCTCACCCTTTATAAATAAGAATATGTCAGATTCCTCTTTGCTAGATCATCTCCCAACTTTCAGTCCACTGTGCCATCACAGTGCCCAATAAAAGCCAATTTGCCTGGGAGAGAGAGCCCATGTCTTATGAATTTTTTCTTAGACATCCAATGCCAAACCCTAATATTTTGGAGATACAAACCCCAATATTTTTGGTGGCCCATATGAGGAACTGTCTAAAGACTGGAATTTCTCCTTGCCAAAATAAGCCCCTGACTCCCCTGACGGAGTCTCCAGAAGCCTAGGGCAATCTAGAATGCAGGCCCTCTGGAGATCTAGGTAAACTCTAGAGCTCTAAGTAGTCCCTTTGGTTACTAGGCAACCAAAACAGTGATTGGTCTCACTAAGGAGGATGCATCTTATATGAAAGGACAGTTTTCTCAATTCTTATTCTAGTAAACATTTTTCTCCTCTCCCATTTCAGATGCAGCAGCAAAATGAGAGGTCAGGGATCATTTTTACTATGGGCAAGGCATCTTTCCTCTTTCCTCCCACCAAGTTAGGGGACCCTCCCTCTATAAGACCCTATAGAGAATCACAGACAGACAGGGACACTTCTGCTATTTTGGGCAAGTATTCTAGTAATCAATCCACCCCTGACAGTCATGGTCCGGAATGGAAAAGTCCAAATATTGAAACAACTGGGTCTCAAGACTGCTTAAGTTCCTTTTGCCTGGTTTTAATGCTATCTAGATGGCCATGAGAAATTCTCAAACCTGCAGGTAATTATATAATTACTAAATCTAAACCAGCATAAGATTTTTTTTCAGCTGTTAGATTTCTTCTATCTATTACCTCTCTGTGTGTTTTGGTTGATCAATCTCATTCCTCCTCTACCTTTCCTTCTCTGTAAGGAAGAAGGGTGCTTCTTGTTTCCATATTTCCATTTTCTTTTCAACTAGAGAATGGGAGAATTAGGCTTCCCCAAACATGTGGCAGAGGCACCGATGGGTTATTTATCTGTAAATAAGTAACCTGGGAAGAGAAAGACCTGCTCTCTTAATTTTTACTTTTAAGTTCTTCCTTTCCTTCTTTCTCAGGAGAGTTGTTTATACTGGTTTGACTGGGTTTTTTTGTTTTTTGTTTTTTGTTTTTAACTTACAGCCAAAGAAGACTTATCTGAATCTTAAATGCCCAGCTCCTAAAAGAGAAGCTTATCTTAAGAAAGTACCTTCTGTAAGCTATTAAGAATTTGGTAATGATTTAAAAAACCTCTCTGAAGGTGTGCTTATGAAAGTTTTGTAGTTTAATTTAATGGTTAAGGTACAGAGAAGGTCAGATTTAATGACCCACAATATTCTCTAATACAAGATCTTAAAATCATATTTCCTCTTCAGGGATTTCACCCTCCATTCTCTCCATGGGAGTCTGGAGAGATCTCATGGTCTAGTGGTTGGGAGTCAATGTTTTCAGTGTTGCCACTCGATTTCAATTCCTACTAAGAGAAGTAATTTCTCACTCCCTACCCATTCTCACTGTGGGATACACTGTACTAATGGTGGTCACTTTTCTGATAACTCCTACATCATCATGTGCTCAGATTTAAAGAGGAATAAGTATAAAATCTACTTTGTAACTTTGTATTTAGTATTACAGATCAAAAATGCCTTTGAAAATAGTGTGTAGGTTGAAAAGTAAAAGAAAGTAGAATAGTTTGAGTAATGGGTTGAAAGATTTAGGAAAGAGAAAATAGCCTGAAAGAAAAATCAAAGAGAGTGAAGGAAGTTTATTGGATAGACATTATTTGTCCAAGCCTTTCTTATCCCTGGATGGGTGACCTTGTACCTATTTCAGATGGTTCTAAGGATGCTGAAGAAGGTATGATGAGCAGTTTGTTTTAGTCTAAATATGAAGATAGGGTATGAAAGGATTTTTTTTTTTGGTAACTTGATTTTGAGAGTTAATGTGAAAAATATATTAAATTCTTGAACTGTTAAATAATTGGAGTTATAAAGTTAAGGCTCTCTGATAACTTCTAGGAATAATGGAAGCTTATCCTTGTCATCAGGGGAAGTTTTAAAATGTGAATCCTCCTTTCATTCTTTTGGATTTGAGAATTGAATTGTTAAAGGACTAATTTAAAATAATAATTAGCTCTAGTTTAACATCTGAATTAGGGTATCACAAGTTTTCAGGGTCTGGCCTTATGTTAGAATATTATAAAAGTATAAATGATTTGATTTCAGTCTGAAATCTACAAAAAGTTTACCCTCTAGAAATCAGTTTATCAGTTTAAATCAGGAGATAAAATCTGCAAGCAGTAAGTGAATAGAATCAGCTTGAAGACTATTCAGTTATATCAGCTCTGCTATCCCTATCATCTAAAGAATTGGATTTTTACATATAATTAAGAGGGAATTAAAAGGGAGAGCTTATAACTCTCATAAAATTTCTATTCTTATAAACAAAAATTGGAGGTTTGTCATTGCAATGCTACATCAATTACCTATATAGTTAACATTAAGAAATTATTATAAGTAATAGTTATATCACATGTATTAGATTAATTCCTGAAGAATCTTATTTTTTTTTCTTCTTGAGAATGGTATGAATATATTTAGACAAAAGTATATAAGCTTATGAAACAAGAATGTGAAATCCATTTAGTTACAGAATTAAGATTAAGAAATCTTTTTGTAGCATTTACTTTGTTCATTGGAACATTGTTCATTTGGAAATATTGTATTTATTATCTTTGGTGAAGAATAATTCATGTGTAACTTCTCTTTAAAAATTTGATTTTCTTATGTTATTCTATCTGAAAGAGAACACTTGTAGAAATGTCACCTAAGATGATATCATTGTTTAACAGAAATCTGAAGGCAATGTCTATTTGAACATAGTTAATAACTGATCATGTTTTACTTTAGAAAATGTTTTATAAAATCTATTTCTATATGCAGTTTGGAATTATTTCATTGATACATCCCAAATCTTTTTTTGTGTGTTTGCTATAAAACATTTTGAAGCAGTACAACAGTGATAAAATGAGTTGTAATTTTCCTGTGATAATCTCCTATTGTTACACGGTGAGATTATAGCCAATATTTGAACTTTATAAGGTGAATTCACCTGAACTTTTGATTATTAGAATTTATTATTTAAAGACATTATAAACTTTATGAGACTGTAAATCTGTCTTCCATCTGAGTCTGGCCTCAGGTATGGGTTGCCAAGGAATGCTATTTGAGTCAATGATCAGAGATGCCAGCAATCCTATGAGGCTTTTTGACTTGCAAACTGCAGGTGATGATCCAATAGGGAAGGTTGAAAGAACAACTATCATTAAGCTCCAAGGTGGGTTTCTCTTGACTTGTCTTTGCCAATATGACATTTGCAATGTCTTACCTGGCAGAGGTTAAATTTGACTCAATAAATTTGGCCATCTATATAGCCTTGCCAGGGAAATGACATTCAAATAAATAAGGGAACTTCTCCCACATGTCCCAGGTCTTTATAGTAGATTACTATGAAAGTTAAGCCATTTTGGCCTATAATGAACTAAAATCTGTTAGACAACTAAGCAAGTGCTATTGGCTATATGTTCCTGTTATAATCAAGATCCTTTGATTTCTCACAATGCTAAGGGAATTTTAAGTAAAATGATAAGGATCTTGTGACATCATGAAGTGAGTTTCTATCTGCTTTAGTAGTTTGAAACCATGGTCCCCTGAGACTCTCTAGTTCTTTTCCTGCCTGGTCTATCCTGAGAGGACAAGTCAGAGCCCCTGAAAGAGCCACCATTTGGACTTTGCATGGGTCTTCCCACACTAATGCACACTAATGGGTCTTCCTCTTTGACCTCTTGGTTGTTTGCTTCTTCTGGAAGGTGGGAAGAGATGATCATTTGTGATGAAAAACTGCTTCCTTGCATGCTTGGGGCTGCCATTTCAGAGGTCCATTCTAATTTGAAGGGAGTTTTTTGCTTGGGCAAGATTTTGTACCTTTTGTTTCAAGCTATTAATTACTTTTTAAATTCTTTTTTCTCTTCTTTGACTCTCATTTCATTTGGAAATATATATTTAAACTCTTGAAAAAAATGCTTGCTCTCTTCTAGGAATTCTACTTGAATCTATGCCCAAGCTATGTTTTTTTTATTTAAAACTTTGCTTATAGATATTTTTAGCATCCCTGTCACCATAAAAATTTTTAATGATGGGATTCCTTTTCTGTTTGCTCATTCCTCCAGCCTACTCCCTTTCTTTGGACATATTAGGGTTGGGTTCTGAATTCTGGGAATGTCTGGTCTTGTCCTGCTACTGCTTTCTTGGGGTATTGAGTATTATGTTATTCTAGGTTCTCAAGGATAGCTCAGGTTGGAATCTACAAGCTTTTTGTGCTCCTAAAGTGATCTATTCCAAGTCAAAGTCTTATCCCTGACTCTTAGTCTGAATTCTGCAAATTTCTGAGCCCCGTTCTGAACAACAAAATTGTGGGTTTGCTTTGTTTACACTTTAGCTGCTGCGTAGAACAGCTAAGGTGGCATAATGTATAGAGTTCTGGACCTAGAGTCAGGAATACTCATCTTACTGAGTTCAAATCCGGTCTCAGATTTATTAGCTGTGTGATCTTGAATAAATGATTTAACCCTGTTTGGGTGCTGAAGAATTGGACACAACTGAAAATGACTGAACAACAAGAGTGCTTTTGGATTTAGCCAGCGAAAGATCTATTGGTTAAGAATGGCAGACCTGCTGGCCTTAGAATTCTATCTAGGTAATTCTGAGACTCAGTTCTGCTCTTGGGATTTGAGTCACGTTAGTTACTGCTTTGTTAAGTGTATATTTTCTGGTTTAAAACTGCTTCTTACCTTAGTCTCAGATCTCCTTTTCAGTTTACCATGTATCAGTGACTTGGAACTGGGTAGGGAACAAATGGAGAAGGTAGCTGGCACCTGTTTCTTCACTGTACCTAAGTTTAAGTCTTTCTGTGACAGATCTGGGATCTCTCCTTGCCCTGAGCTGGAATGCTCTGTATCTGTGCTCCTGGTCAGACTTGATCAGGTACAGATCTCTCTGTCTTTATTGTCCATCTGACCTAGAAAAGAATATCTCAATATGATTTCTTTTTTGACTTGGTCACAATTTCATCTGGTGCAACTTGTTGATCTTTTCATGTATTTTTTTATTCAGATCAATTTCCTCATTTCTTACAGTACAGTAATTCCTCATCATATTTATATACTATGATTCAGTTATTTTTCAAATGTTGGATGCCCCCTTAGTTTCCAGGTTTTTTTTGCCACCACAAAAAGCTACTATAAATATTGTTTATATAAAGGATTTTTTCCTCTTTCTTTGGTCTCTTTTGGTCATTTACCTAGTAGACGTCTGTCTAGTTCATAGGGTACATATTATTTAGAAAATTTTTGTATGTAATTCGAAATTGCTTTTCAGATGGTTGTACCCCTTCACAGGGCCACCAACAGTGCCCAATTGTACCTGTTTTCCCATAGCTCACTAATATTTATCATTTTCCTCTTTGGACTTCTCTAATGGGTATGAGATAGAATATCAGAATTGCCTTAATTTAAATTTTTCTAATTAGTAGTGATTTAAAAACAATTTTTTTCTCAGTCCTTATCCCTCCTTAACCTCTCTGCCTCATTTAATATTCTGGATCTTTCTTTACGCCTAGATACTCTTTTCTCTCTCTGTGTCTTCATAGTACTCCTCTCTATTGGTTCTATGACCTGATTGATTAATCCTTCTCAGTCTCTTTTACTGGCTTATCATACAGATCATACCTCCCAATGGTAGATGTTCCCCTAAGGTTCTGTCCTGGGTCCTCTTCTTTTCTCATTCTTTCTCTTGGTGATCTCAATCAGTTCCCATTAAGTGGACTTGTCATCTCTAGATTGATAACTCATAGATCTGTGTTTCTAGTCCACCCAGTCTTTCCTTTAGCCTTCAATACTCTGTCACCTAGTATTTATTGGTTATTTCAAATTGAATTTCCCAGAGCCATCTCAAACTCAATATGTCAAAGATTGAATTCATTATCTTGTTGTTGAGTCATATTCAGGTATCTGATTCTTTGTACCCCCATTTAAGGTTTTCTTGGCAAAGAGAGAGGTTTTATATATAAATAAATAAATAAATATATATATATATATATATACACACACACACACACACACATACATGCACACTCACACATATATACATGCATACACACATATACATACATATTATATGTGTATGTGCAAGTGTGCATCCTGTTTCTCTAAATAGGATGCAAACTTCCTGGAGAGTAAGAATTGCTTCATTTATGTATTTTTATTTCCTACAAATAGCACAGCACCTACCAATTTATAGGAGCTTAATAATGCTTGCTGATAAATTGATTGATAGCTACTGTTTATTTATTTATTCATGGCAATGGGGTTAAGTGACTTGCCCAAGGTCACACAGCTAGGCAATTATTAAGTGTCTGAGGTTGGATTTGAACTCAGGTCCTCCTGATTCCAGGGCCAGTGCTCTATCCGCTGTGCTACCTAGTTTCCTGATTGATAACTACTAAATTATTGAAGCCATGATAGATAATCCCTCAAATTTTAGTCTGATAGTCAGGAACTGAAAAGTTACCTATCTCCTCACCACTCCCAAATCATGATTGATTCAAATGTTTACCTGTTTCTATGGATAATCAAGAACTATTTTATCATAAGGAATAAAACAAATTTTTTGTCACTAAACTAAGGCAGAAGGCAGTCATTGTGGAATCAGCATTGATGTTATTGGATGATGGAATCCAGTTAATTAGCTACTTGTCAATAAAGGAAGTTAGCTCTCTGTGTTAATAGCTTATTTATATTTGCTTAATTCAAAGAAGACTGAGACTATCAGTCCCGTTTTTTTTTTTTTTAGGTTTTTTGCAAGGCAAATGGGGTTAAGTGGCTTTCCCAAGGCCACACAGCTAGGTAATTATTAAGTGTCTGAGACCGGATTTGAACCCAGGTACTCCTGACTCCCCGGCCGGTGCTTTATCCACTGCGTCACCTAGCCGCCCCTGACTATCAGTCTCAATATGGATTTAGGATAACTGGTTTGCCCTACGAAAAAGATCTTCCTTCCTTATCATCTTATAAATGATAAAAGACCCTAGGGATAGACAATAGTTTGGCATCATTCCTTTGGCCTATTGGTGAAGCCAATAATTTCCTTATATTTCAATTCATTCAATGGAAATATGAACCTGGGGACTGGGAGAATGAAAGCAAGATTGACTTGTTACTTATTATCTGGACAACCTTGGGCAAAATCTCACTTGCCTGGGCCTCATTTTCATTGTCTTTAGGATTCAAGAATTCAGAAGATCATATGCTTAGCTGGAAGGTACCTTGGAGACTATCTAGCCCAAGTCCTGCATTCTGCTGATGAGGAAACTGAGACCTGGGGAGGAATGTCAGGGGCAGGGCCTGATCCAGTCTTCGAACTCCAGATCCAAGGCTCTGACCAGTATATTGTATTGCCTCTTCATGTCTCTTCCAGTTCTAAATCCTATGATTCTTCCCTTCATCAAGATCCTAGAGATTCTGAAATGAATTTTGTTTTTTTCTTTTTAAAGCTACATAATCATACTAATTTGGACAACTAAGTGGCACAGTTGGTAGACTAGGGCCCAAAGTCAGGAAGACTTCTCTTTCTGAGTTCAATCTGGTCTCAGATACTCATTAGCTGTGTGGGCAAGTCATTCAACCCTGTTTGCTTCAGTTTCCTCAATTGTAAAATGAGCTGGAGAAGGAAATGGCAAACTACTCCAGGATCTTTGCCAAGAAAAACCCAAATGGGATCACAAAGTATCTGACATGACTGAAATGATTCAAGCAATAAATCATACTAATGAACAACAATAACAAATTTTAATATTTATGTAAAAGGGCTTTACTGAACATGTCCCAAATATCTAAGATGAAAGCACCCATGTGGGAGATGGTGGGATTCTGCTTCTGAGAGAAAAATATTCTCTGTTCTACCTCATGATCTCTTTTCCTTAGCTTCATAGCTAGAATAAGTTGTCTTAAAACTCTCACAATGGAAATCAATCTCTCTCTCTCTCTCTCTCTCTCTCTCTCTCTCTCTCTCTCTCTCCTTTTCTCTTCTCTTCCCTTCTTCCTTCCCTCTCTTCCTCCCTCCACCTGGTGGAATGCAGTTCCTATTCTCTCTAAATTTAGCTACTACAATGCATTGACTTGGGTGTTGATCAAGGGCTACCTTCCAAACCCTCTTCCTTTCAGTTCCAAGTGGCTCCAGGCTTGGTTTTGATCTGTTTTACTTGTCCATTTTAGGTTTAAGTCAGACGAATTCTAGGCTGCATGGTACTAACAGCTTAGCAGGAAATCCCTGAGAATCTAGGGTACCAGAATAAAAACCAGGCTGGACCTAGAACTTGGTAAGACCATACCATATGGGAACTGAATTAGACTAAGAACCTAATTCCTTAAAGACTGAGAAAGTAAAATGAAGAATAATGTCCCACTCTGGGTATTAGGGAGGGATTTTATGTGTTTATTCTTGCTATACCTTTGAAATAAACATTCCTTTGTAAAAGCTAATCAAGTATTTTATACCAAACTCTCTGTGTCATTTCGGCCATGTGTGGTTCTTTATGATATCATTTGGATTTTTTTTGGCATTTCCTTCTCCAGCTCATTTTATAGATGAGCAACTGAGATAAACAGGGTTAAGTAACTTGCTCCAGGTCACACAGCTAGTAAGTATCTGAAGCCAGATTTGAACTTGGGAAGATGAGTTTTCCTGACTTCAGGACTGGCATTCTATCCATGGCACCACCTTACTATGTTCAAACTTTAGTTCAGTTGAGATAAAAGTGAGGTTGATGTGTAGCCTACTTTCCTAACTCTTTCCAAGGTGCTCATATGGTGTTTTCATGCATCTTTATTATATAATAGTGCATTTTTAAAAACCATTGCTGTAATTTAGTTTCTATATGATCACCTACACAACAGTCACAATCAGAAGTCTCAAGATCCTTTTGGATTCTGTTTCTGTCTTTCCTTGTGTTAGCTATCCTCCTATTTTTGTGTAATTTTCAAACTTGATGAGCATAGAGTCTTTGCCTTTAGTAAAAATTAATAAAAATATTTGATAGCACAGAACCAGATACAAATTCCTCCACTGGCATCCTCCTTTCACATTGAATGTATCATTAACAACATCCATAACTCTCTTCATCTCCTCCACAAGAGAAGTGCTGCACATAATAAGATTTTTGTTGTTATGTTGTTTCATTTGTATTTAACTCTTCCTGACCTCATTGGGTGATTTCTTGGCAAAAATACTAGAGTGGTTTTCCATTTCCTTCTGCAGATCATTTTATGGATGAGGAAATGGAACTAAACAGGATTAAGTGACTTGCTCAGGATCACACAATTAGAGTCTGAGGCCAGATTTGAATTTGGAAAGATGAATTTTTCTGACTACAGGCCCAGTGCTCTATCTACTATCTATTTTTCCATCTATCTAACTGCCCTAAATATTGTGATTATGTAGCTTTAAAAAAGCAAAAAGATGATTTCAGAGTCTCTAGGATGCCCAAACACTTCACCAACTAGCTGCCCCCCCCCCAATAAAGTACCTACCATAGATGGAATCCATGCCATACAGTAACTTACAGTTGGGTCCAACCCACAACCTGAGGGCCACATGTGGCCCTCAAAGCCCATTCATGTAGCATTATTACAAGTTATTTTTATACTCATTTGTAATATGGGTTACATTGTACTCATAAATAAATATTAAGTTCTCTATGCAGCTCTTGTTGAGTAATGTAGCCCAGAAGAGCTAAAAGGATTGACCCTAGAGGAAGACAAGCATTATACTGAAACAAACAGATGTAAAGGACATAGAGGAACTGAATAACAAATAAACAAATGTTTTTGGCATTACTTACTGGATAAATAAATTACTGAGATAATGGAAGAGTCATGGAATTACATTTTTTGACATGGAACTGGGATGAGATTTCAAGTCCCAGACACCAACAATCACCCAGCTGTGTGACCCTGGGCAAGCCACCCCAATCCCATTTCCCTGCAAAAACAAAACAAAACAAAACAACACTAATAATAATAATAATAATAATAATAATAATGATGATGACAGCTAGGTGGTGCAGTGGGCACCGGCCCTGGAGCCCGGAGCACCCGGGCACCACCCTGCTTTTCAACAAGGATGTAGTTGACAAGGTGAAGAATGAAACAAAGATTTTCAGAATTTGACAATAGATTGTGTTTATCTATTCCAGGAAGGGTTCTATTAGTGGTGGTAGTGGGTAGCCATTGGGAACAAATGAATGAATGAATGAATAGCATTTATTAAGCTCTTCTTGTGTACCAAACCCTGTACTAAGGGCTGTGGATATGAATAAAAATGTGAGACAATCCCTAATAAATAAAAGGAAAAAGCAAACTGGGGTTTCTCAGCTCTAGGTTATTTAAGCAGCATCATTATTCTTCTGGTTCAGGTTTCCAACTTTCAGAAGAGTCATATGAGTGGACCTCTTTGGATTCAAGTTGTATATCTATTTGCCTCCTAATTCTCAATACTTAAAGAATATTATCAGCTTTCTCCCAAAACCATTCATCTTGCCCAGAACTGGCAGCTATTGATGACTATGACAGAAAAAGAACTCCAGAATCAAAGAAAACATACTGTATACACAAACATCTTTTCCCCTATAAATAACACTGCCCTGCCCCTGATGAAAAAGACTGGTTTGCTAGTTGCTGACTTTCTTTCCTCCAGTCTTGTTTGACAATCAGTATCACTTTTCTCAGAGGTTCCATTAAGACTTGCAATTAAATTTTCATTACTGTGTTGAAGTCATCCCCTAGCAACCATTAGATAAACATATATATTAAAATGCTCTCAGCATAAATGTGTAGTAGGGCCTACTACAGAAAAGAACAAACCTTGTTACATATAGAAAAGAAAACATAAAGTATCAGAAAAGACCTCTTTACATAGATCTCTAAAGAAGAAGGAGCACCAAGTCCAAAGTTTGCACACCTTCCTCCTATAACTTATAGATACACAAAAACATATACACCTAGGAATTGTTGTTATAGAATATTGAGACATAGAATTCAGGGTGGCTTGTGAGTAAGTTTTCTTGATGTTCTACTCTGAGCATCACAACATAAGAGGATTCAGAACAGACAGGAAAAGGTTGCTACAAGGAGACATCTGTAAATGGCTAGAATTGGAACAGAGAATAGAGGAGAGTTGCATAAGATAGATGCCTTTGTATTTGGGTCTACTGGAATGTTTGCAGTCCTTTCTCTTGAGGTACACTGAGTCATTACTCTGGCAAGGTTTTATATATCTCTTTATCCTACTTTCCTTGACATTTTATCTGAGGCAAAACCCTCAGGGTTTTCTGAATCAGATCCAAGAGTTAATAATAATAATAATAGCTGGTATTCCATAATGCTTTAAAAAGCTTGCAAAGCACTTTACAAATATTATCTCATTTAATCTTCACAAGAACCCTGGGAGGTAGGTGATATTATTACCCACATTTTGCAATTGAGAAAACTGTGACAGAATATGGAAATAAATGAAAATTTATGTGAACAAGTTGCATCTACACCCTTGTGTTCTCTTTATGAGGTATGAAAAGAACCATGTAATTGGTTAAACAAACAAATTAGCCACACTTCCTAGACTTTTTATATAAATATTATTATTCCTCAATTCATAGATAAGGAAATGGAGGCTCAGAAATGTTAATTTACTTGTCTCATAGTATATAAGTATCTTAGGTCAGATGTAAATCCAGGTCTTCCTGACTCCAAGTAAATAGGAAAAAATATGTTTGAAGAAACAAAGAAAAATGTAACCTCCATGTAACCTGTCACCCACATTTATTCCTAGAAAGAAGCAAAATCCTGGATTATCCAGCTTTGAACCTCAGGTCTCCAGAATTTATTTAATTACAAGAGGAGGTCCAACATAGAATAAAACTTGACCCATCTGGCCATTGTCAATTGGCTTAGAAATGATGTTAGAGGCAGGAAGAATCCTTTATTCATTTAAGTATGAATTCACCTTTTTTATTTAGTCTACATTTCCCAAGTTACTAAGGCAGTTGAAGATGATGATGAAGATATTTGTCCTTCATCCTGGAGGGAGATCATAACCTCAGGGAGGTGATGCCATGACAAGCCCATAAACTGGGTCTGGGTGAGGAGGTTCTGCGCTAAGTCATCAGTCTTACTTTCTCCTCCAGAGCCACCTGGTTCCAATGACCAGCTATGGTTCAGGACAACGGAATATGACCCTGGATGCAAGGCAATCAGGAGGTAAGTGACTTGGCCAAGGTCACACAGCTAGTAAGTTCTGAGGTTGGATTCAAACTCATATCTTCTATAGCACTGAAGTGCAGAGTAGAGGATGAGAGCTTGGAGTCAGGAGACCCTAGTTTACACTTCTCAGATACTTACCAGCTGTGTGACAATAGGCAATCAGTTTTAGTGTTTCAGACCTCAATTTCCTCATGTATAATATGGAGAGAAAAATTGCAACAGACAACTTTTATTGTATGTAACATTAATTGCTATTGCTATTTTGTCACAGGACTTTGAGGATAGATTTCAAGATTTTAGAGAACACCAACAACATTTCAGTATTTTTGCTACTCTCTTTTCAGTTGACAACAATGTTTTCTGCAATCATGCAAATAGAATATATATATATATATATATATATATATATATATATATATATATAATTGCAATCAGATATGCAACTTTTTTTAGGTTTTTGCAAGGCAATGGGGTTAAGTGGCTTGCCCAAGGCCATACAGCTAGGTAATTATTAAGTGTCTGAGGCTGGATTTGAACTCAGGTACTCCTGACTCCAGGGCCAGTGCTCTATCCACTTGGCTACCTAGCCACCCCCAGATATGCAACCTTAAGAAAAATTTTTTCAAGTGTCTTTATTAGACTTTTATAATTTATACCTGCCTAAAGAAAAATATCTGGTATTTCAATTGATATTTTATTTTATTTTTCCAATTACATATTATAAAAAATTTTCAACATTCATTCACATGCATATTTATAAATTACACATTTTTCTACCACCCCTCTTCTTTTATTTCTTTTTCCACAAGGCAATGGGATTAAGTGACTTGCCCAAGGTCATACAGCTAGGACGTCTGAGACCACATTTGAACTCAGGTCCTCCTGACTCCAGGGCCAGTGCTGTATCCACTGTGCCACCTAGCTGCCCCTTCATTTGTGAAATACCTGGAATTTCACAAACATATCTTATTCATGTTGTCTCTTTTGGGGAGTAGGTATATTTGTGAGAAACTTCTTTCCTTTATGAAGCAAATAAAAAGTAAAACTAGAACAAAGATTGCAGATGAGCATTTTGAAAATATTCTTCGCATCATTACAAACTCTATCAAACCAGATATAGCTGAAGTGGTATTTTTTTTTAGTTTTTTTTTTTTTGCAAGGCAAATGGGGTTAAGTGGCTTGCCCAAGGCCCCACAGCTAGGTAATTATTAAGTGTCTGAGACAGAATTTGAACCCAGGTACTCCTGACTCCAGGTCCGGTGCTTTATCCGCTGCACCACCTAGCCGCCCCTAGCTGAAGTGGTATTGAAAAAGCAGGCTCAATGGTCACATTAAAATTGGCAAGTTCTTATTTTTTTTGTATAAAAAGTAAATGCTTTGGGGCAGTTAGGTGGTGCAGCGGATAAAGCACCCATCCTGGAGTCAGGAGTACCTGGGTTCAAATCCGGTCTCAGACACTTAATAATTACCGAGGTGTGGGGCCTTGGGCAAATCACTTAACCCCATTTGCCTTGCAAAAGCCTAAAAAAAAAAGTAAATGCTTTAATATTATACTTTATTATATTTTATTATGCTTTATTACAAATATTACATTTTATTATTATATTCATTGGTAATATGGGTTACATTGCCATAAGTAAATATTAAACTCTTTAGGCAACCCTCAACAAGTTTTTGTTGGGTGATGTGACCTGGGAGAGCTAAAAGTCTGGACACCCATGCCCTAGAAGGATTAAAGGCTAGGGTCCCAAGGGAGAGTGAACATCTATCTACATAGGTAGAGAAAGGCAAAGTGCCTCCCTGCTGTTTGAAAATCCTCATCCAGAGCTTACCTTCTTTCTTTTTTTTTTGTCTCTACAAATAGAATTTTTTTTTCTAATTACACATAAAGACAAATTTTAACATTCATTTGAAAATTTTGAATTCCTAATTTTCTTCCTCCCTTCCTAACCTCCACCCTCTCTAAGACAATAAGCAATTTGATATAGATAGATAGATATGAGATATAAAATATAAGATATAAGATATAAGATAGATAGATGATAGAGATAGATAGATTTTATATATATATGCAATTAAGACTTACTTCCTCATCTGCTCCTCCAACTTAGACCTTCACATTAACTGAAAATTTTCCTTAGTTCTATTTCAGTTTTTTCCTTGGCATTTAACTGAATATGCAGGGGGAAAAAGAAAAGGTATATGCAGCTTTTGAGCAAATAAGGATAGCACTAGATTATATTCAGTCATATTTGCAGTTAGCTGAAGCAAGTTGGCATAAAATATATAGGGGCCTCAATGGCAGGAATTTCAAATTTTGATTCTGGAATATACTGACTGTGCCACCTTGGCAAAGCCATTTGAGTTTTTAGTGCTCTATGCAACTAGGAATATGTTAAGGAGCCAACCTCAATTGGTATGGGGAGTTTCCTCACCTAGAAACTCAATCCCTTATATCAATTTAATGATATGTTCAAGGCTATCACAAATGATTGTTTCTTTGTCATCAATGTACCCAATTAGTAAGATATCACAGAATCACAGAGTGAAAAAAATCTCTACCCAGAGATGTTATAGAAAAGATTTTTTAAACTATAATTCAGTGGTATTTTGCTGATTAACTGAGTATCCTGATGCAACCTAATAAAGAAGCCCATTCCACTTCATAATAGGTCTAATTATTAGGAGGGTTTTCCATAATTCAATACAGAAATAGATGTTATAGAAAAGATTTTTTCAATGTTTAGTTCAGTGGTATTTTACTGATTAGTTGATGATCCTGATGCAGTGTAGTAAGGAAAACCATTCCATTTCATGAAGGTCTAATTATTAGTAGGGTTTTTTTTAATTAAATCTAGAAAAATTCAAATCTCTCTGTCCCAGGACAGCCCTTCAAGTCACCTAACTAAAAACAGCTGTGATCACTTCCACTATGGGCACAGCCCTAAAGAATGTAAGCAAGCCCAAGTGAATTTTTAACTCCATGTCTCGATGGTAAGCAAACAAGGAAGGGCTGGTCTGGGTCAAAATATAAAGCAAATTCTAGAATCAAGGGAAGTACTCCTTCAGATCCAAAGTTTTAGATGAATTCTAAACTACGGCATTAGTACTTCAAGTGAGATGGTGCATATCTAACAGAGTAATGTAATAAGCCTGCCATGTTTTGCATGGGTGGCACCAAATTGACCACATAGACTTTCATGGGGTCTAGTTGATCATGCATGAAATGATTTCCAAGTACATATGCTTCATTTATTGCTCCAAGAAGAGTTTGACTTAAATAAGGATGAGATACTGAAGTAAAAAATGCAATATAAAATGAGTAAGTTGTTAAATAAGTGTTTTGTGGGTGGGGGTGTTGGTGGGGAAAACTCAGGGAAAAAAAGGAAAAGTAAAACTGGCATCTAATTGGCTTCTTTGCTGCAACCTCCAAAGGGATCCAGGTCTGGGAGAAATAATGAGTATTCTAAGTTCATAGGGTTGCCTCAGTTAGCTTGCAAATGTCATTTTTCCCTGAGGTCAACTTTCTATCCACTGTTATACTGACTCTCAATCTCATATAGTACTGTCTCTTATTGTTTAACTTTCCCATGTGTATCTTTTCCCTCACTTGGTTAAATAAAATTCCTGAGGACATGGACTTTTGCAGTCATCTTTTGTATTTCCCAGAGCATGATAGACAGAACTAAGAATATAATCGGTGGTGCCATGGCAGAAATAAAACCACACTGGTTAGCAGATAGGTTGTTCAAAGTTTATTTCTCACAGTTGTTTACTTGGGTAATGTGGGTAGAATTCCAAGGCATTAATAGACACTCAGGTTTTATTTATATAGTCTCAAACTCTGAGGGACTCTGTTATGGATAGGGAACAGGTTGACTTATAATTGGATCAAAAGGGGCATCTAGGTGACACATTGGATGGAGCACTGACCCTAGAGTCAAGAGGACCTGAGTTCAAATCCAGTCTCAGACATCCTAGCTGTGTGACCTTGTCACTTAATCCCATTGTCTTAAGTAAATAAAATTGTTTTTAATTAAAATTAGATTAAAAAGAGTAGAGAGAGAAAGGATCTCAAAAATCCGGCCCCCTCATCTTGAGGTACTCAGTCCTGGGAAATTGAGGAGAAGATTTGGGATAAGATTATGTAAAGCAATTATTCAGTTGAAAGAAGAACATTTGTGAGATTGAGAAAATTGGGGAGACAAATTTATTCATGTTTGGGTCTTTAAAGTCACTATCTATGGGAACCCAATTAAGAGATAGTCAATGAGTATGAGTATATGAGAATAATGATAACCTTTTCTTCAAATAAAACTGATCAAACATACCCTATTTTGTTTCTATCATAAAATATTTTTATGCACTAAACTAGAGTGTGGCTTAGAATTAAAGAGTAGTCTAAAACATTGTTGTAGTTGTGAACTGATTCTGGAGAGCAATTTGGAACTATGACCAAAGGGCAATAAAACTATGCATACCCTTTGATCCAGCAATACCACTACTAGATCTATATTCCAAAGAGATCATAAAAAAGGGGAAAAGACCCACATGTAAAAGATATTTATAGCAGCTCTGTTTTGTAGTGTCAAAGAATTGGAAATTGAGAGGATGTCCATCAATTGAGGAATGGCTGAACAAATTGTGGTATATATGTGATAGAGTACTGTCATACTTTAAGAAATCATGAGTGGTCAGACTTTAGAAAAGCCTGGAAACACTTGCATGAATTGATGCTGAGTGAAGTGAACTGAACCAGGAGAACATTATATACGTTAACAGCAATATTGTGAGATGGATCAATTATGATGATTGCAACTCCTCTCCACAGTTCAGAGATCAAAGACAATCCTGAGAAACCTGTTTTGGAAAATGACATCCACATTCGGGGAAAAAAAAGCAACCCAAAACAACAACCAAAAAACCACTATGGAGTCTGAATGCAGAGCAAACAATACTATGCTCACCTTTAAAAATTTCTTTTATGTTTTTCTTTCTTTCTCATTTATTTCCCCCCTTAGTTTTAATTCCTCTCTCACAACATGACTAATTTGGAAATATGTTAAACACAATTGTTCATGTATAACTTTTATCAGATTATTTCCTTCCATGGAAAAGGGAGAGGGAGGGGAAGGTGGTAGAAAAATGTGCAACTCATAAACTTGCAAATGGATGAATTTGAAAACTTATCTTTGCTTCTAATTAAAAAATAAAACTAAATAAAAAGAATTAAATGCTTTAGAGTTTAGAGTGAGGTATAGAAAATAAAGTAGCAAAATAAATGGGAAAGTAGATAAGGCATATTTTAGGAATAGTTAAAAATGTCTTTTTCTCCCAGGGTCTTTAGTTATTATCAATCCATTAGTAAAGACACTTAAAATGATTACTGTTTCTCTCTTACCATTCAAACAATCAGCAAATGCTTTTAAAATGCCTCTACCTGCTATCCACATTTCTGGTGTCAGGAGTTCCCAATGCAAAGAATAGAATCATTCCTACTCTCAGAGAGTTTCCATTCTAATGGATTATCAATGGAACAGAGTAGTAATGTGAATAAGGTAATGCAATAGCTAGCCATAGAAATTCCAGCAGATCTTCACCCTTTTCCCCAGAAGGACATTATATGCATAGATGTAATATATGCATATATAATATATGTGTGTCTATGTATATACGTTCATGAAGAGATAGAAATAAAGAGTTGGTTCAGTTGTCACTTGTCCTTGACACATCTCTCCAAGCACAACATCTCTATGTAAAAAGCAGAAGCCTTTCTACATTGATCTCTGGAACAGATTCCCATCCTCAAGAAACCTGAAGTAGTCTACCTGATCCCCAGGAGGATCTTTTTTTTCATAGACCATCTGGTCCCCCAGATCACCTGTTACAAGTCTTTGTGCTTCCTTCATATGCAAATAATTTCTTGGGAATGTAAATTCATTTAACTTCTTTCTGTTAACCAGAGGCTTCATCTGGTTGAATGTTTATTTTCTTTAATGCTAAATTTTTATTTTTTTAAATGTTAGTTTCCATTCAATATCTACCTTTGAATCATTTTCAAATCTTCTGATCCCTGAATGATCCCAATGGACCATTTTTATAGTATAACCTCTACAGAATAGCTTGTAAGGTTATATATAATCTTCATTTGAATGTGATTGTAATAGAAGCAATAAAAGGGAAGTGCCTTACTGGACATGTTGTTTATGTTGCCATTATATTCAACCATTATTTGATTGTTTAAATAAAGATCTTAAAAGCAGAGCAAACAATTTTCTTTTTATGTGAAGAAGGAAGCAAGAGTACTGGGGACAAAGTTCCCTAAAATCAAATACAATAAAATTTTATTTAGGTCATGCATTCTAAATTTTGATTATTAGGAATAAAAATATGAGATAAAGCAGATATGCGAACTACCTTTGCATTAAGGTATGTTAATGGTATTCAGGTAGAGTCACGTGTGAGCTAGATTATCTCAGGTTTTCAAAGGACAACAAAGGATGAAAAAAGGGCTCTGACTTTTACTTGGGATATGTGGGTCACTGATACCTATCCACAGTGAGAAGACAGAACTGCTTAAATTTTACTTTATTTCTGTTTTCCTTGCCAGGAAGAAAGGCCTTAGAAATATAACAGAACAGGGTGTGCTAGGTGGCGCAGTGGGCAGAGCACTGGCCTTGAAATCAGGAGTACCTGAGTTCAAATCCAGCCTCAGACACTTAATAATTACCTAGCCGTGTGGCCTTGGGCAAGCCACTTAACCTCATTTGCCTTGGAAAAAAAATCTAAAAAAAAAAAGAAATAAGAGAACAAAAATAAAATGACCAAGGTAAGTAAGGACATAATATCGGTGCGCCTAGTTGTCCTTAATAAATTCAAGTCACCTGGCTGAGATGAACTCAGTGATTGGTTGAGGTAGCACAAGATTGGAGAAGGGCACTTTCCAAAAAAGGGAAGACAACAGAATGTGTAAACTAAAAGTCAATGAGCTTAACTTCGATTCCTAGGAAAACTCTGAAAGAAATCATTAAAGAAATGGTTGAGCACCAATTCTGGAGTCGGGGGACCTGGGTTCAAATTCCTCCTCAGACACTTAATACTTATTTAGCTGTGTGTCTTTTTTTAAATTTATTTTTATTAAAGATATTATTTGAGTTTTACAATTTCCCCCCAATCTTGCTTCCCCCCACCCACAGGAAGCACTCTGTCAGTCTTTACTTTGTTTCCATGTTGTACCTTGATCCAAATTGGGTGCAATGAGAGAGAAATCATATCCTTAAAGAAGAGAAGAGAAGTCTAAGAGGTAACAAGATCAGACAATAAGATATCTGCTTTTTTCTAAATTAAAGGGAATAGTCCTTGCACTTTTTCAAACTCCACAGCTCCTTATCTGGACACAAATGGCACTCTCCTTTGCAGACAGCCCAAAATTATTCCTGATTGTTGCACTGATGGAATGAGAGAGTCCTTCAAGGTTGAACATCACCCCCATGTTGCTGTTAGGGTATACAGTGTTTATCTGGTTCTGCTCATCTCACTCAGCATCAGTTCATGCAAATCCCTCCAGGCTTCCCTGAATTCCCATCCCTCCTGATTTCTAATAGAACACTAGTGTTCCATGACATACATATACCACAGTTTGCTAAGCCATTCCCCAATTGAAGGACATTTACTTGATTTCCAATTCTTTGCCACCACAAACAGGTCTGTTATAAATATTTTTGTACAAGTGATGTTTTTACCCTTTTTCATCATGTCTTCAGGGTATAGACCCAGTAGTGGTATTGCTGGGTCAAAGGGTATGCACATTTTTGTTGCACTTTGGGCATAGTTCCAAATTAGCTGTATGTCTTAAGCAAGTCATTCAATTCCATTGCCTCGTAAAAATAAAAAAAAAAAAAAGGAAGTATTTGGGAAATATCCAGAGAGGGAAGTGAATGCAATTACAAAATGCCAACATAACTTCATTAAGACAGTCTAGAAGACAGCTAGATGATGCAGTGGAAAAGCACCTGCCCTAGAGTCAGGAGGACCTGAGTTCAAATGCAGCTAAGACACTTGATACTAGCTGTATGACTTTGAACAAATAACCCCATTTCTCACAAAAACAAAATCTAGTAAGAAATTGTGCCATTGTGAATAATGATTCAAGAATACTAATTCAGGAGTACATGAATTTGAATTCTACCTCAGATACTAACTGCTTGATATGACTCTGGGTAAATCACTTGATTTCTGTTTTCTCCTCTGTAAAAAGGGAATAGTAATAGCATATACCTCACAGATTTGTTGTAAGCATAAAATCAAATAATATAATATGTAAAAAGTATTTTGCAAACCTTAAAAAGTTACATAAATCTTAGCTATTATTATTTTGACAAGATTATTAAACTAGTCAATGAGGAGAATTCAATTAAATGCAATATGCATTTTTAAGTGCCTACTATGTACCACTGTGCTTAATGCAGGGTTACAAAAGGAGGCAAAAGACAGTCCTGCCCCCAAGGATAATCTAACAGGGGAGACAATATGAAACTAGAATTCTATGGATGTCTAAGATTGGTCAATATGACTAGAAAGGAGAGTGCTCAATGTTGGAGGAGATATGGAAAAACTGGGACACTAATGTATTGTTGGTGGAAGTTGTGAACTGATCCAGCCCTTCCAAATTCCAGCAATTTGGAATTATGCCCAAAGGGCAATAGAATTGGGGGTAACCTTTGATCCAACTGATGAGATCTTGTAAAAGGGTAAAAGTCCCACATGTACAAAATATTTATAGCAGTGACAAAGAATTGGAAATTGAAGGAATGCCCATCAAGTGGGGAATGGTTGAACAAATTGTGCTATATGCACGTGTTGGAACACTCTTGGTCTATAAGAAATCATGAGGGACAGAATTTCATAATAGCCTGGAAAGACTTACATGAATTAATGCTGAGTGAAATGAACAGAACCAGAAGAACATCATACACACTAACCATAACACGTGGTGATGATCAATCAAGATGAACATATTCATTTCAGTAGTGCCAAAATCAAAGACAATTTTAAGGAACTTGTGATGGAAAATAGCATCCATATTCAGAGAAGGAACTGTGTTTAAATGAAGACCAAATTTTATTGTCTTCAATTTTTAAAAGTTTAAAAGTCTTATGTACCATATCATTTTGTTATCTCTAATTTTTTCCCCTTCCTTTTGGATCTGATTCTTCTATCAGAACATGTTGAATTTTGATCTGTTTAGCATTTTTACACACGTAGAGCCAATATCAGGATGTTTTCTGTCAGGAAGAGGGAGGAAGGAAGAGAGGAAGGGAGAAAAATTGTAAAACCCAGAACCTTGCAAAAGAAAAATACTGGCAAAAACTAGCATTATATGTAGTTGGAAAAATAAATGAAATATTTATTTATCTATAAAAGAATGCTATGAATGTAGTTTAAGAAGATCATAGAAGCACTTTTGATAAACAAATGAAATGCCAATTGAAACAACTCTGAGGACCACCTGACACCTATCACATTGGCTAAAATGACAAAAAAGAAAACTGATCAATATTGGAGAGGATGGTGGAAAACTGTTGGTAGAGTTGTGAATTAATATACCCATTCTGGAGAGCAATTTTGAATTAAGCCCAAAGAATTATAAAACTGTGCATACCCTTTGATCCAGCAATACCACCACTAGGTCTATATCCCAAAGAAATCCTATAAAGAGGAGGAAAGATTCACATATACAAAATATTTATAGCAACTCTTTTGGTGATGTCAAAGAATTAGAAATTGATGGGATGTCCATCAATTGGGAACTGGCTGAACAAGTTTTGGTATATGAATGTAATGGTATACTATTGTTCCATAAGAAATAATGAGAAGGCAGATATCAGAGTAGCCTGGAAAGTCATGTGATGCTGGGTGAAGACAGCAGAACCAGAAGAACATTGTACTTAATGATAGCAACATTGTATGATAATTATGACAGAGTTAACATCTCTCAGCAATACAGTGTTCTAAAAAATTCTAAAAGACTTATGATGGAATATGCCATCCACATCCAGAGAAAACTATGGAGTCTGAATTCAGATCAAAGCATACTATTTTTCACTTTTTAAAAATTTTTTTTTAGTTTTTTTCTTTCTCATGATTTCCTCCTTTGTTCTGCTTCTTTCATAGCATGACTAATATTGAAATTATTGAAATGACTTTGAAATTTATTAAATGAAAAATTTAATATGACTGCATGTATAATCTAAAAAATAATTCATACTAGTGAAGAAGATGGAGAGCTGTGGACTAGACAATGTGATAATTATATTAAGCATGCTTTAATTGAGGTGGTATGGTATGATAGGAAGGATTTTGTCACAATTTTCAATGTGAGCATTTATAGCTCAGAAATTGAAAAATGATATAAATCAGGGTAGCTAGGTAGCGAGTTCAAATCTAACCTCAGACACTTACTGATGAATGACCCAAGCCAAGTCATTTAACCTTATTTATCTGTTTCCTTATCTGTAAAATGAGTTTGAGAAGGAAATTGAAAACCATTCTAAGTACATTTGACAGGAAAACACCAAATGGGGTCGTAAAGAGATGGACATGAACAAACAACAGCAACAAAATAAATCAGGGCTTGATTACTGTACTATTAATCATCCAAACTTAAGAAAGTAATGGAGAAAAATGTTAAAAATTCAGTATATCCTGTGATACTAATGCCCTATTAGTGGAATTATGAACTAATCCAACCATTCTAGGTTTGTTTTTTTTTTTTTTTTTTTTGCAAGGCAAATGGGGTTAAGTGGCTTGCCCAAGGCCACAAAGCTAGGTAATTATTAAGTGTCTGAGACTGGTTTTGAACCCAGGTACAACTCCAGGGCAGGTGCTTTATCCACTGGGCCACCTAGCCACCCCTAATCCAACCATTTTAGAGAACGATTTGGAACTATGCCTATTCTTTGACCCAGCATTACCACCACTATGACTGTATCCTAAAGAAATTAAAGGGAAAGGAAAAGCACAAAATATTTTATGTATAAAATATTTATAGCAGCACTTTTTGTGGTGCAAAGAAATGGAAATTGAAGGAATGCTCATTAATTCAGGAATGGCTGAAGAAGTTGTAATATATGATTGTGATAAAGTACTATTGTGCTGTAAGAAATGATGAACAGGATATCCTCAGAAAAATCTGGAAAGACTTCTATGAACTAATGCAAAGTAAAATGAGAAGAACTAAGAGAACATTGTGCACAGTAGTAACAATATTGTATAATGCACTATTGTGAATGACGTAGCTATTCTCAATAATGCAATGATCCAAAACAATTCTAAAGAACTTATGAAAAAATGCTATCTACCTCCAGAGAAAGAACTAATGGAATCTGAATGCAGATTGAAGCATATTTTTTTTTACATTCTTTATTATTCTTGGAAGTTTTGGGGTATTTTTCTTTTTTGCAAAATGAGTGATAAGGAAATGTTTTGCCTGACTGGGCATGTATAATCTATATCAAATTGTTTGTCTTCTGAAGAGAACAAAGGGAAAGGAGGAAGGGAGAGAATGTGGAACTCAATTTTTAAAAAAATGAACTTTAAATAAATTTTGTTTACATGTTATTGAGAAAAATAAAATTAAAATTAAATGAAAAAAAGCATGTGCTGTATTCATTTTTTTTCTGGAAAGCTTGTTGTTAGACATTGTACAACATTTACCACTGCCTATAAGCAAAAAAAAAAGGAAATTTCCTTGTTGAATATTTTAAAGCCCTTTATAGAATGATTCTTCCTTCCCCCCACCTCCACTTCCTTTTCAGGCTTATGAACACTCTCTTTCATGAATTCTACCTTCTAGACAAGCAGGCTTATTTGTTACTCCTCTTATATTCTTAGCATTCCATTTCCCATTACCTTTATTTATTTTTATTTTCTTCTATGAGCATGTCTTAGTTGTGCTGATAGAATGTAAGCTCCTTGAGGGTAGGGATTTTCATTTTTGCCCTAACAGGTTTTGTCTAACCTGACAGAATCTACTTGTGTGAGGTTAGGAAATATAGTCAAAGATGTTAAAAATAGAAGCAACTGAAGCTAATTTTTGGAGTATAATTGGATATAATTTGGATTATAATACTAACTGGCAGAAAGCCATAGATTGACCACTATCTGCTGAATGATCAGAGCTGCAGTGAGAGAAACTACAAGACAGGGGGGAAAAAAAAGACTGAATTAATTAATTAATCAACCAATCATTTAATTAATTAATTAATGCATGTTGCCATCTGCTGGAGACTGGGAGAACTAAAAAGGGAGAAGCAGCTGAGAAGGCAGGCAAATTGATGTTGCCATGGTGAATGGTAAACGACTGCCATCTCCTGGGAGCTGAGGAGAGATGCAGGATGTGACAGGAGGCCCCAGTGTTCCCTGTTGGGTTCCTACCTTGGACAGTTTCAACTGGAAATGACTAAGGCTGTGTAGGTCTTTGGGGGAATGAGTTGCTTATTAGTGGATAGTGCTATTTTCTGTGGGTTCTATTTTTTTTTCTTTTTGGTTCCTTTAATCACTAAATAAATCTCTTTATATTTTGACTCTTGTGAGACTGTGCTTGTAAAGGGAACTCATGACTACCTTTCTGGGAGTGATGTCAGTTCCTAGAGTATCTTCTGGAGACAATGAGCCAGAATTAAAGAAAATTAGTCTCCATGGAACCTTTGTGTCAAGAGCAACTATCATAAGGATTGTAATTGTAAAATTGCTTCATAAGATAAGATGATGCTTCTTTCCAAATATAACTTTATTTGGCAAATTCAAGTAAAAAACATTTAAGAGTAGTCAATATAGCACAACATGTAGGCACTAAAGGAGAATACATAGATGACAAAGAAAGTATGGAATGTGACCTTGAAGAGTTTATACTTTAATGGGGAGGAATAAGACATTTGGACAAATAAATATAATTCAAAGTAAAATGTAAAACTGGACAAGAGATGTGGCCAAAATGGTATGAGAGAACACAGGAAGAAAAAATAATATCTTGGGCACAGAAATCTTTCCTTCTGCCCCCTCTCAATAATGTCTAAGTGATAGCAGGCATCTAAATTTGTATTACATACTCATCTTTTTTTTAGAAATTTTTTTTTTACAGTAGATTACCAATATTAACCAATAGATTGATGTAAATGACTGACCTTGGAATAAAAAAAATCTGAATTTGTAACCTGACTTCAATCCTTACTACCTTTATAAAATGTGTTAACCATTTTGAACCTCAGTTCCCATTGCTTGCCTCATAGGGTTTTGTAAATCTTAAAGATTGCAAGCAAAATGAACTAGCTTATGCAGTCAAATACACATGAAAAATTTTGCAAAAGCTTTGTAATCTAGCTATCAAATTCTTTGCAAAGATTTTCTGGCAAGACTTAGAAAAACTTTTTTGGATTTTTGTAAATTTGTAAGTGACAGGATTGGGAGTAGATTGGGAATAGACTTGACATTCAATAAAACTGGAAGTATGTCATGCAGCCAACTCCTAATTTAGAGTTGATAGAATCTATGACTTTTCTATTTATTGAAACCCCCTTCCTCTTTTCATGCTACTGTATTTGTAGTAAAAAGACTTGGACTCAAATCATGGTTTTGTCACTTAATACCTATGAATCCTTTGGCAAATCATTGAACTCCTCTACTCTTAGGTAGAAGGATGAGGTTGAACTAGATGATATCCCAATAATAGCTATCAGTTAAATAATGCCTTAAGATTTCTAAAGTGATTTACAAATATTGTCTCATTTTAACCTCAAAGCAACTCTGGAAAGCGGATGCTATTATTATTTCTATTTTACAGATGAGGAAACTGAGACAGACAGGTGAAATGACTTGCTTAGTGTCATACAGATGCTAAGTGTCTGTGGCAGTCAGTATTTGAACTCAGATCTTCCTGTATCTTGGTCCAGTATTCTATCTTCTGTGCTGCCTAGCTCTCTTCTGGTTCTAAATCTATGATCTTATGGTGATCAGGATGTTCCTATAAATATGAATAGGTATGTCATTGTTTATTTTATGTCATTGGTTTATAGATTATATTTCTGCTACTGATTGATAAACTGAGTATCTAGCACAATAGACCCGACATTTAAATGTCTATGATAATCCACTCTCAGTTTTTGTTCTTTGTTGAAATATACCCCCCCTCCCCGGGGCGGCTAGGTGGAACAGTGGATAGAGCACCGGCCTTGGAGTTAGGAGTACCTGGGTTCAAATCTGGTCTCAGACACTTAATAATTACCTAGCTGTGTGGCTTTGGGCAAGCCACTTAACCCCGTTTGCCTTGCAAAAAAAAAAACTAAAAAAAAAAAGAAATATACCCCTATACCCCCCCTTCCCTCCATTGTATTCCCTCCATATGATCACATAGGAAAATAGAATAAATCCTCAGAGGACCCTATAAATGAATTTTGTATTAATGAGAAAAGCACTTACAAAAATAAGTAACTAGAGAGAGGAGGCTTTCATTCAGGGTTCTAAATGGGATATCATTCTCTGGCTCCTCACCTCCCTGTGATGCTTTAGGAAATCCTTTTTGTTCTGTGATTTTAGGCTCTGAAATAGCACAGAAACAAATCTGAAGTCAAAATTTGAAGGAAAACATTTTTTATGGTAAACACAAAAAGAAATTGGCATAAAAAACAAATTTCTACTTTGCATTGCAAAGTAATTTTTATTAGGTTACTTTTCTTAGGGATGAATAAGCATGCACACAAGCTTACTTGTCTTAGTGGTAAATTCACCTGAATTGTGAAGGATAGGTGGGCAGGAATGAGTGAGTCTGATCTTGGCTCAACCTAGTCTAATCTTGGTTTCTTGGTTTCCTTCCTTTGATCAACAGATTAACCTTGAATACTACTGGGGAGACACCTCCCTTAACTGAGTCATAATTCCATTCACTTCAGGGAAATGGGGAGGCAAAGATCTTACCTAGACAAAAGTTAAATGTGATTAGTACCTTTGATACATTTTCCCAAGAAAAGCTTTAGCTCTTGTGGTACTCATTTTCCTAAGGAGAAAAAGAGGTCTGGAAAGAGATTTAATTTGAAAATATATATTATTTAATATTTTCATTGTACCTAAAATGAAGTTTTTGATATAATAATCATAACAACAATAATAACTAGCATTTTTATAGCTCCAACTATGAGCCAGGAACTGTGCACTTTATATAAATTATCTATTTTATCCTCACAATAGCCCTAGAAAGATAAGTTCTGTAATTATCACCATTTTACTTTTGAAGAAACTGAGAAAGATGGAAGTTAAGTGATGCCCAAATTCACACAGCTAGTAATTGTGTGAGGGTAGATTTGAATTCAGGTCTTCTTGATTCAAGTTCCAGTTCTATCTTCTGCTTTTCTATGGAATATTACTCCTTTCTGCCCTACACAGGTTATGCTACTGTTTGTTATTTTTCATCATGATTGAAAATATGTTTTTATGAATATTGCAATGAGCAGAAAAGAGTAGATGAAAGAAAGAGACAGAGTTGGACAATGAACTCTGAGGGCTTTTCTGAACTCTATTTCTTGTGGCAATTAACTTACCTAGATGTGCTGCAAATTAAGAAATTAACATTGTTTTGAGTGCAAATTAAATTTGTAGAAAATTGAATTACTTACAATAAATAACAATTATGTCTCTTCATTTAAATCATACTCATTAACTACTCTATAAAGGCTGATTTTTTTTTGTCTGTCTTTGCTATCCTTCCAGGGATTCAGTGTTAGGTTGCTTCTCTGGTTTTTGTTTGAGCTGAATTTATCATTTCCTTTTTCTCCCTACTCAACCCCCCCCAACTATTATTTACTTTTATCTTCTCATCCTGAAATGATCTATATATGGTATCAATATTGTACAATGTTATTTTGCATTGCTTTTGCTGTCTCATGTTTTTGCCTGGTATGCATCATGAAAAACAGTTTAGCATAGGGATATCCAAAGTTCAAGGTATGATTGGATGAGCATCTCTAGCTAGTGCCAAACCTAGTGTTAGGAATAATTGGTTAAAAATCTGATGTTTACTTAGTGGGGTGACCATGGGGAAGACTTTTAAAAATAACTATAGTATTATTAGAGTATAGTCATGTCCAACTCTTCATGACCCTATTTGGGATTTTCTTGACAAAGATACTGGAATGGTTTGCTAATATAATCAAGAGGTGGCAGGAAGCCACTGGAGTTTGTTGAGTAGGTAAATGATAAGGATAATTATGTGCTTTGGGAATATTATTCCATCATCTATGCAGAGGACAGACTGAAGTGGGGGAATGACTTGAGACAGACCAAAAGACTAGGAAAAAATTGATAAGGCCCTGAGTTAAAATGGTGGCCATGTTATTAGAAAGAAGGGATCAGATGGAAGCAGAAATAGCAAGAAGTAGAAACTGATTGGACTTGTGGGGTGAGGAAAAATGATGAAGCTGGGAAATCCCCAGAGTTATGAATCTAGGATACTAAAATAAGGATAGATTGTGGATAATATTGAGGAGAGAGAACCAGCCAAGGTCAGCAACTCCTGTTTGACCTCTACAAAGCAAAAGATCATATTAAGTGATCTCCATTCTTTCACAAGACTTGTTGCCAAGTCAAATTTTGACATCCTGGTTTCTATTCACATGTCATTTATTTTCAGTATCCTTATCTGTGTTTGTTTTCTTTCATAAAACTTATGTGGAATAAATCATGTTAGACTCTGGGAATAGCACAATTAATGACAATATGGTGGTCACTTGCACTGCTGTCATTGCTCTCACAATCATTCTCTTCAGGTTTTACAGGAATAGTGAGGGAAGGGGGCTTTCCACTACTTTGAAAAAAATGTCCTGACCAAGAGAAATTCACAGTAATATGTGACCTAGTATTTAGCCACATGAGCAGAATAAATACAGGTCACATTCAAGTATGAGTCGGTGAGTATTTTTAGCATTAAGAGTGATCTGATTTTATTTTACCAACCCTCTAGTACCTGGTGATAGTCCCTTATGTACAACAAGCTAGTTCTATTACCACAGCTATCTTTTCCATTTTTTTGTTTTATTTTTTTAAATTTAGACATAATTTTCTTTTTAAAAAGTATCTTCTGTGCCTTCTTTGGAATGGATAAGTTGCAAAAGTCTAACAACATTCCTATGTCCAAAAAATAGCCACAATGCACCTGTCATGGCACAGATGTTGTGATTTGTCACTAGGATGGCAAGACATGTGCCTTTAGGCTGGCTGGCCACTCGGTAAATAAACCTGGCTTTTTACTCTAGGGAGTTGTTTGTTTCGAGATGCCTTCCAAAGACTGTGACTTGACTCCAGAATTGCAGATTGCCACCAGTGGAAGAACATCAACAATAGATAAATGGGAGTTTTGTTTGTTTCTGCTTATCCAGAATGACCTAAAGAAACCAGATCCAGCAAAATAAACAGCTCCTGAACAGTCACTGGCCTTTAGAATGGCAGAATTTGTATCTTAGGCAATAAATAATTAGAGGAGAACTTGGGAGCTTGTGAGTGTACCAGGGTTATTTTTAGAGGCTCTCTGGCAGTTATCAAAAACAGCCCTGCAGGCATCCCAGGCATGGGCAGAGGCAGCCAGGCTCTGTGCAGGGGCACACCAGGAATTAAAGCTGCTAATAGCAGCAAACATTTGCTTGTCTAAAAAAAATTCTCTAACTGATTGGTTTCATTACTCCTTTCTCTCCTGGCAATTCAAAGCCTAACTTCTACAGCCCCCACAAGCAATGTCTTCTTTCTTTTGTTTTTTATAGGGTCTAGCACCATGCCATAAATACAGAAATAGGGAAATAGAGAAATTTGTAAGATGCAAAAGTGATTTTCAGATTAGACGTTTCTAAAGGACCTTCCAGATTTATAATTCTGATTCTGTTGTAGAGAAGTTGTATTCCAAGGTGAATTTTTTTTCTTGGTTTTTGTAAGGAAATGGGGTTAAGTGACTTGCCCAAGGTCATACAGCTAGGTAATTATTAAGTGTCTGAGGCCAGATTTGAATTTAGGTCGTCCTGACTCCAGGACTGGTGCTCTATCCACTTTGCCACCTAAGCTGTCCCCAAGGTTAATTTTTAAAAATAAATTTATTTTATTTTATTTTTTGCGAGTTACATGAAACAAATTATAACATTCATCATTCATTTCCAAAATCTTGAGTTCAAAATTCTCTTCCTTTTCCCCTCACTTCCCTTCATTGAGAAAGCAAGTTACTTTATATAAGTTAAAAATGTGGTCTTGAAAAGCATTACCAAAATAGTCATGTTGTAAAAGTAAGCATACCTCCCTTCCAAAAAAACAAAAGAGAGAGAAATCAAGGCTAATTTCTTAAAAATTTGGATGCTTCAAGATAATTAAAAAATCCTTTAACTACTTTGTTACCCCTAAGAAGGGTGTGAGTGGAGATTCATCACTTTAGAATAGAAATAGCTGTAAGGCTACTTACTTCTTTGGATGCCTATGTAGCAAGTAGTTATTTTCTCATTAAATTTTCTGTGACCAGATAAAGAAGGGTAACCCTCTATCCTCCACTCTAGAAGCATGGTGTCTATCAGTCCATGTCAATGAGGTAAGCCTGGGACTTACACTGACTTCGTTTTTACATTTTGTGTTTCATTTTCTGAAATACATGAGCAAACAGGTCTCTCTTTCCCCGCAAAAAAAAGATGTTCCAGTTTTGGAGGCAGTCTTATGAATTTGAGACAATGAGAGAGATACCAGATTGCTTGGTTGGAGCTGTTTGGCAGCAAGGGGATTCTATACATCAGAGAATATGCTACCAATAGGGAAAGGAGATTAACCCCTGGTCTGGCTTTCAAGAAGTCATGGGACAGAAAGAATACTACAAATGGAAAAAACTTATTTGGTAGTACCAGAAACAGTGTCTTGTCTTGATGTTTAAGTATCCACCTCCTGGAGAGTATAACAGTAGTTATGAAACCACTGCTGTTTATTTTAAGTCTTTGTTTATCCATGCTTGTGAGTAACTCTGTATTTATCATTTCTTCCGTGTGGAGGTAATAAATAATTATTTCATATCTGATTCATATTGTACATTGAGTACCTGTCATTTCCCTCCTTTGTAGAGACATCCAATATAAGCAAAACTAAACTTTAAGTAATATTTCCCTCAAGTTCCAGAACTGGGAGGGAAAGAGCCAAAGACTATGCTCCTTAAAGGCTAAGCTCCCCCTGGAGTGACTGAGGTCACTTTATGCCTGGGCTTAGTAAGAGGATATAGTACCCCAGCCCTTTTTCCCCGGCAATAGTTCTTTATAATTATCCTGTGAGTTATAAAGGAAAACTCATTCTGAGAAGTTTAATGGTAGATTCTGTGTGGAATTCAGTTATAAGTCAAAATCAGGAAAGTGACAAAAACCCACACTATTTTATTTTGTTCACTGCAAATAAAGAAAATCTTTTGTTAAGTCTCATTTTTTCCAAAACCTATCCTCATTACTTTAAAAAAATTTCAGAAACATGAAATTTTAGAGGTAAAAGAATGGTGTGTGGGAATTAGTCAAAGAGCACTATTGGTTCAGTAGAGGAGTCAGGAGGACCTGAATTCAAATCCAGCCTCAGACACTTAATAATTACCTAGCTGTGTGGCCTTGGGCAAGCCACTTAACCCCATTGCCTTGCAAAAAAAAAAAAACCCTAAAATAAACAAACAAATGAATGAATGAATGAATAAACAAACAAACAAACAAATAAATAAATAGTCCTGATGAACTGCTTCAAATTTATCTGACTTCTTCCCAGGAGTTCTCCTTTAAACTCACATGGCATTTTCTTCATCAATTAGTTATTTAAGCATTTATTAAATGCCAATTGTGAAGCCTTCCCCGATTGCCAATGGTCTTTCTCCCTTTGGACTTTACATAGCTCCTCTTTAACATGCCTCTAATGCACTTATTTATAATTCCATGTTACAATTGTATTTGTGTCTTATATTTGTTTCTAAGCTTCATGAGATAATGAATTATAGCTTATTGAAATTTTGTATTTCCCCCAAACCAGCTTAGTGTAGCATGTTTGTTGAATTGAATTGAATTGAACTGAATTCAGTTCAAATGAAATCTAGATTAGCTTACTCATTTCACAGAGAAAAAAAGAAACTGAGCCAATGAAGTGGTTTATCCACAGCTAAGCTTCCATTCTTTCAACAACAGCAAAGAACATGTTAAATTTGTGAATGATAGAGACCATATATGTGTGTGTATATGTGTGAAAATAGTGTTGATTATGTTTTCTCCTTTTTATAATTTTTTTCTTTTAAAACAGACTTTTTTAATTTGAAATTTTCTTCTTCCCCCACCCGATGAGAAAGCAAGAAAAACAAAAGCTATTACAAATATGTGGTCATGCAAAACAAATTTCCACATTAGTCATAGAGATAATATGTTTAGTGAAAGGCTTTTGAAGCAACTTTAAGAAGATGGACTACTTGACACTTCTAAACTTTTATATAAGAACCTTTTTAATAGGTAGAATAGTTAAAACTGAAGAAAATTCCATGATAATTCATACTTTTTGATTTAAAATATTATTATGTATCATCTGATTTTAACTAAAGTCAGGACCAGGGAATATTTAACAGGAGTTTATTATTACTATTATTATTATTAATTATTAGTATTATTATTATGACCTTTTCTTTAAAATAAAAGCAATTAGGGTAGCTAGGTGGTTCAGTGGATAAAGCATCAGCCCTGGAGTCAGGAATACCTGAGCTCAAATCCGGCCTCAGACACTTAATACTTACCTAGCTGTGTGGCCTTGAGCAAGCCACTTAACTCTATTGCCTTGCAAAAGCTAAAAAAAATAATAATAAAATAAAAGCAATTAATAAAAATTTGTTGGGTTAATAGAAACCGAAGAGAGCCCTCTATGGGTTCCAGGAATATTTCTCTGCATTCTCATTGCTATGGCCATAGTTGAGAGTATAAACTCTGGTCAATCTCCTTGAATAAAAGAAAAGAAAGGTAAAGTGGCACAATACAGAGAATTCAGATTTTGGAGTGAGGCAGGTCTGGGTTCATATCCTGCATCTGACACTTCAGTCAAAATGCTAGATTTGGAGTCAAGAAGACTGCTTTTACATCCTTGATATATGACCTTGGCTAAGTCATCGCACCCAACTCCAGTAGTCTTGATCTGCTGGACCCAGATGACTCCAGAGGAGAAAGTGAGGCTGGTAATTTCATACAGCCCTCCATCATCACCTCCCTTCTGTCACGGTTCTCTTTGAGAACTAAGGACAAACAACAATAATCTATTTGGCTAAGTCATTAGCAACTAGATAGTAAACTCATCTTTGTCACAGACATTTACTAGCTATGTGAACCTGGGCAATCACTTCACCCTGTTTGCCTCAGTTTCCCTCATCTGTAAAATGAATTGAAGAAGGAAATGACACACCACTCCAATATCTCTGCCAAGAAGACCCCAATTTGAGTCATGAAGAGTCAGACATGATTGAAATGATTGAACAATAACAACACAAAGAAAGTTACTTCTCCAGGCCTCAGTTTGCTCATCTGCAAAATGAGAGAGTTGAAGATGCTGACCTCTTCAAGGGTCCAAATATATGACCCTGTAATGCACAGCCTCTGGTAACTCCTTCAGTTTCTAAAATAACAGACCCTTCTAGACTCACACAAAAGAGAAGATGTAGCTTCCTCTCACTGATCTAGACCAGGAATGTTTGAAAGACAACATACAAGATGGTTTTTGTTGTGTTAACTTGTATCAGGCTATTTCTAGAGGGACTGGGCAAAGAGGAGACTGGCATGACCTGTCTATTAATTGCAACTGTTTTGGGAATGTGGTAATGATCATATCAATCATTGAGCAGGCTGAAAACTGTCAAATAGCCACCCTCCCCCTCCAATATGGTGGAGTGGGAAAACTGGTGGAGCATCTCTTGATTCTGTTTTGACTGGAATCCCTTAAATTAGAGCATCTGAAGAGAGGGAACCATTCACAAAAGAAAACTCAGCCAACCTCAGATTCTTCCAGAATCTTAAACCAAAATTAAATCCCTTTCAGGATCTAGGAACTATTTATTAACAGAGTCTCTCACTTCTCACTGCTCCATCATGCATCTCCTTCTCTTAATTTTTTTAAATTTATTTTTATTAAAGACAATATTTGAGTTTTACAATTTTCCCCCCATCTTACTTCCCTCCCCCGCCCCACGGAAAGCACTCTGTCAGTCTTTACTTTGTTTCCATGTTGTACCTTGATCCAAATTGAGTGTGATGAGAGAAAAATTATATCCTTAAAGAAGAGACAAGAAGTCCAAGAGGTAACAAGATCAGACAATAAAATATCTGTTTTTTTCTCAATTAAAGGGAATAGTCCTTGCACTTTGTTCAAACTCCACAGCTCCTTATCTGGATACAGATGGCACTCTCCTTTGGTGAATTGATTTTTGTTTTAAAAATATGACTTAGTTCTCTGTATATTTTATTTTATTTTTTAAGGTTTTAAATTTATTTTTATTAAAGATATTATTTGAGTTTTACAATTTTCCCCCAATCTTGCTTACCTCCCCTCACCCCCTCCACAGAAAGCACTCTGTCAGTCTTTACTTTGTTTCCATGTTGTATCCAAATTGGGTGTGATGAGAAAGAAATCTTATCCTTAAAGAGAAAAGAAGTCTAAGAGGTAACAAGATTGGACAATAAGATATCTATTTTTTTTTCTAAATTAAAGGGAATAGTCCTTGCACTTTTTCAAACTCCACAGCTCCTTATCTGGATACAGATGGCACTCTCCTTTGCAGACAGCCCAAAATTGTTCCTGATTGTTGCACTGATGGAATGAGCAAGTCCTTCAAGGTTGAACATCACTCCCATGTTGCTGTTAGGGTGTACAGTGTTTTTCTGGTTCTGCTCATCTCACTCAGCATCAGTTCATGCACATCCCTCCAGGTTTCCCTGAAATCCCGTCCCTCCCGGTTTCTAATAGAACAATAGTGTTCCATGACATACATATACCACAGTTTGCTAAGCCATTCCCCAATTGAAGGACATTTACTGGATTTCCAATTCCTTGCCACCACAAACAGGGCTGCTATAAATATTTTTGTACAAGTAATGTTTTTACCCTTTTCCCTCATCTCTTCAGGGTATAGACCCAGTAGTGGTATTGCTGGGTCAAAGGGTATGCACATTTTTGTTGCCCTTTGGGCATAGTTCCAAATAGCTCTCCAGAAGGGTTGGATGAGTTCACAGCTCCACCAACAATGTAATAGTGTCCCAGATTTCCCACATCCCTTCCAACAATGATCATTATCCTTCCTGGTCATACTGGCCAATCTGAGAGGTGTGAGGTGGTACCTCAGAGAAGCTTTAATTTGCATTTCTCTAATAATTAATGATTTAGAGCATTTTTTCATATGGCTATATATTACTTTGATCTCCTCATCTGTAAATTGCCTTTGCATATCCTTTGACCATTTGTCAATTGGGGAATGGCTTTTTGTTTTAAAAATATGACTCAGTTCTCTGTATATTTTAGAAATGAGTCCTTTGTCAGAATCATTAGTTGTAAAGATTGTTTCCCAATTTATTACATTTCTTTTGATCTTGGTTACATTGCTTTTATCTGTGCAAAAGCTTTTTAATTTAATGTAATCGAAATCATCTAATTGGTTTTTGGTGATGTTCTGCAACTCTTCCTTACTCATAAACTGCTCCCCTTTCCATAGATCTGACAGGTGAACTAGCCCTTGATCTTCTAATTTGCTTATAGTATTGTTTTTTATGTCTAAGTCCTGTAACCATTTGGATCTTATCTTGGTAAAGGTTGTTAGGTGGTGGTCTAATCTAAGTTTCTTCCATACTAACTTCCAATTATCCCAGCAGTTTTTATCAAAGAGGGAGTTTTTATCCCAATGGCTGGACTCTTGGGGTTTATCAAACAACAGATTACTATAATCATCTCCTGCTTTTACACCTAGTCTATTCCACTGGTCCACCATTCTATTTCTTAGTCAATACCAGACAGTTTTGATGATGCTTTATAATATAATTTTTGATCAGGTAGGGCTAAGCCATCTTCTTTTGCACTTTTTTTCATTAAGCTCCTGGAAATTCTTGACTTTTTATTTCTCCATATGAATTTACTTACAATTTTTTCTAACTCATTAAAGTAACTTTTTGGAATTTTGATTGGTAGGGCACTAAACAGATAATTTAATTTTGGTAAAATTGTCATTTTTATTATATTAGCTCTACCTATCCATGAGCAGTTGATATTTGCCCAGTTATTTAAATCTGATTTAATTTGTGTGAGAAGTGTTTTATAATTGTTTTCAAAAAGATTATGAGTCTGTCTTGGCAAATAGACTCCCAAGTATTTTATATTGTCTGAGGTTACTTTGAATGGGATTTCTCTTTCTAGCTCTTCCTGCTGTATCTTGCTAGACATATATAGAAAAGTTGAGGATATATGAGGGTTTATTTTTCTTTTTAGGTTTTTGCAAGGCAAATGGGGTTAAGTGGCTTGCCCAAGGCCACACAGCTAGGTAATTATTAAGTGTCTGAGACAGGATTTGAACCCAGGTACTCCTGACTCCAAGGCGGGTGCTTTATCCACTACACCACCTAGCTGCCCTGAGGGTTTATTTTATAACCTGCAACTTTGCTAAAACTGCTAATTGTTTCCAGTAGATTTTTTGGATGATTTCTTGGGATTCTCTAGGTAGATCATCATGTCATCTACGAAGAGTGAGAGTTTTGTCTCTTCCTTCCCAATTCTAATTCCTTCAATTTCTTTTTCTTCTCTAATTGCTGAAGCTAACATTTCTAATACAATATTGAATAGTAGTTGTGATAAAAAGGTATATTCCTTTCTATCCCCATTCAGTTTCCTCCATAAGTCTACCATATCTAATGTTTCTAACAATCTATTTACCTCCTTAACTTCTTTCTTCTTTATTTTATGATTCGATTTATCTAGATCTGAGAGCGGGGAGGTTGAGGTCTCCCACTAGTAGAGTTTTGCTGTCTATGTCTTCCTGTAGTTCTTTCAACTTCTCCTCTAAGAATTTGGGTGCTGTCCCACTGGATGCATATATATTTAATATTGAAATGACTTATTTTCTATGGTACCTTTTAGGAGGATAAAGTTTCCTTCCTTATCTCTTTTAATGCTATCTATTTTTGCTGCTGCTTTGTCTGAGGTAAGGATTGCTACCCTTGCTGTTTTTACTTCAGCTGAAGCAAAATATATTTTGCTCCAACCTTTTACCTTTACTCTATATGTATCTCTTTGCTTCAAATGAGTTTCTTGTAAGCAGCATATTGTTGGATTCTGGTTTTTAATCCACTCTGCTATTTGCTTATGTTTTAAGGGAAAGTTCATCCCATTCACATTCAAAGTTATGATTACTAATTCTTTATTGCCCTCCGTGCTATCTTCCCTCTGTTTGTATCTTTCTCCCTTTCCCCCACTTTAATCCATATTCCCCAGTATTTTGTTTCTGAATACCACCCCCTTCAGTGTTTGCCCTCCTATATCACCCCTCCCCTTTCTTTCCCCTTTCCCTTTTTCCCTTTTCCCTTCCCTTCTTTTTGTTATTTCCCCTTTTTCCCCACTCCCCTTCCCTCTCTCCATCCCCCCTCCCCTTTTCCCCTTTTAATACTTGAAAGGTTAGATGTTTTATAAGTTAACTGAGTATGTATAGGTTGATTTTAAGCCAAGTCTGATGAAAAGAAGATTCAGGTGTTTCTCATCTGCTCCCTTCTTCCCCTCTATTACCATAGGTATTTTGTACCTCTTAGTGTAATGACATTTACCCCCATTCAATCCCCTCCCTCCTCCTGTCTCTTTCCTGTCCTCCTTTTTAAGGAGGTAGTGTTTTTTAGATCATTCTATCTGAGTCATAGAAAATTCTGAGTGTCTGTCACTTCTAGTTAAGTATATTCTATCTAATAGAGTTAAAATTCTTGAGAGTTATTAGAGTCTTTCTCCCAAGTGGGGTTAAAGCCAGTTATATCCCATTAGATAGCAGTCTCATGGATAGATCATGAATGTCCATCATTTCTGGCTAGGTATACTCTGTTAGAGTAACAATTCTCAAGATTTATGAGAATCTTTTCCCCCATGCTGGGATATAGACAGTTTCAACTTACTGGATAGCAGTTTTTTTCCCTTTTACCTCCCCTTTCTTTTCTTTTCTTTTTTTTTCACCTTTACATGTGTCTCTTGAACCTCCTGTTTGATGTTCAAATTTTCTATTTAGGTCTGGTCTTTTCATCAGGAATTTTTGGAATTCTTTCATTTCATTAAATGTCCATCTTTTTCCTTGGAAGAGAAGGCTCAGCTTTGCAGGATAGTAGATTCTTGGCTGCATTCCAAGCTCCCTTGCTCTTTGAAATATCTTGTTCCAGGCCCTTAATGTTGATGCAGCCAGGTCCTGTGAGATCCTTACTGTGGCTCCTTGATATTTAAATTGGTTCTTTCTGGCTGCTTGCAGGATTTTCTCTTTTATCTGATAGTTCTGGAATTTGGCCAAAACATTCCTTGGTGTTTTCATTTTAGGATCTTTTTCTGGAGGAGATCAATGTATTCTTTCAACAGCTACTTTGCCCTCTGGTTCCATGATATCAGGGCAGTTTTCCATCACTAGATCCTGTAATATTAAGTCCAGGCTTTTTTTTCTCTTCAATGTTTTCAGGAAGTCCTATAATTCTCAGGTTGCCTCTCCTTGGTCTATTCTTGAGGTCAGTGGTTTTGTTGATGAGGTATTTTACATTTTCTTCTATTTTTTCTATTTTTTGATTTTGTTTAACTGGCTCTTGCTGTCTCATGGAGTCATTACTTTCTGCAGACTCCATTCTTTTTTTTAGGGAGGAGTTTTCTTCATTAACCTTTTGCAACTCCTTTTCCAATTGGTCAATTCTACTTTTGAAAGAGGTTTCCATTTGATCAATTGAGGTTCTGAGAGAATTGTTTTCTTTTTGCATTTGCCCAATTGAGGATCTGAGAGAATTATTCTCATTTTGTATTTGCCCAATTGATGATGTGAGAGATTTATTCTCCTTTTGTATTTGTCTAATTGTATTTTCTAAGGATTTATTTTCTTGTTGCAAGGTATTAAATGTCTCTCCCAAATTTTCCATTTGATTTTTAAGCTCCTTCCTTATTTCTTCAAGGAAGTCTTTCTGTGCTGAAGACCAGATTGTATTCTCCTCAGAGGTTCTAGGTCTTTCTGAGTTTGGGTTTTTCCCTTCCAAGAATTTTTCTATGGATCCACCTTTCTGCTGACCCTTCTTCATTTTGCTAAGACCTTGAGTTGGGGTGGGGCTGGTTCAAAGGGGCTTGGGATCGCTAAAGGCTTTACTCACTGAATGCAATTTCTCTATCTGGCCAGTAGGAGGTGCTGGTTGCTTTCTCTGGAGTGTCTGTGACCTTGATTGAGGCCTTCTCCCTTTGCTTGAAGGGAGGAGTTAGAGCTATTGAATTCTTTTGCCTTCAATCAGTGGTGCTCTTTACCCTGGCCTGAGGTCATTTCTCTATCAGCTGGGCTGTTTCTTCTGCTCACACACCTGTGCCTGAGGCAGAAGTAGTCTGCAATTGTTTGTTCTGGGAAGAGGCCTCAGCCACAATGGAGGTGTGGAATCAAGAGTTCCTCAGACCAGAGGAGCCCAGTGATGTTGTCTGCAGCTTTCCTGCACTGGAACTCTCCCCCCAGCCCTGTCGGCAAGCTCCAGAGGGACAGCACCAACACCAGTGCCTCTGCTCCCTAGTTGACTCAAACCCTTGCTGTTTAGCCCCATTGCTGATCCAGCAGGTCCAGCTCTGGGGCCCTCAGACTCCCGGTTCCAATTCAGCTGCTGCTAATCTGGCTGATGTGGAGCAGATCCTCCCTCTGAGCCCAGACTCACCTGCCCAAATTCGTCCAATGCTGCTGTAGGAGACAAATCCTGAAGTAGATGTTCTTTCTCCTGGCTTTTCTTTCTGGATTTTGTGGGTCAGATTTCTGTTAAGAGGTTTCATATGATAGATGGGGAAAGATCAGGAGACTTTAGAACTGTGCCTGTCTTCCCTCTGCCATCTTGGCCAGAAGTCAATCTTCTCTTAACTTTTTACTTCATTTTTGACTTGTTACATTGAGTGGTTTCTATTATCATAATCCAGAAACACAAAGATGATAACATTTTCATGTTAATAATAATAATGGTTTACTAGATGATTAGTAGGTGTTAAATTTTTTAGTACTATCTGGGGTTTTCTTGGCTAAGATACTGGAGTAATTTGCCATTTCCTTGTACAGTGGATCACCTTTGGTCAGAACTCTCTACTATGATCTGGTTGGGGAGAGAAACAATGCACATGAATTTGGACAGACTTCAAGAGACAGTGGAGGATAGAAGAATCTGGTGTATTATGGTCTATGAATGAGTACATGAAGAATTGAATACAATAAATGAACAACAAAAATAAATTTATTTTGTATCCATCATAATGCTGTCAGGATTTTCTATCTATAGCTCCTACCTGTGGTTTGTTGTTCTTTTGAATGTGTATTATTGAAGCTAATTTTTTATTATGTTTCCTTTTTATAATTTCCAAATGCCTCTTTCCTCTTAGAATACCTGAAAATAAGAAATGATTATAGTCAAGGAAGAAAAATTATCTCCTTACCTTTTTCTGAAAATATATATCTTATTATGAACCTATAGGTCACCATTTCTCTTTGGAAAGGTAGGAGGCACGTTTAATTCTTAGTTCTTTAAAAATCATAACTGATCACTATGTTCAACATAGTGATCAGTTATGATTTTTAAAGAACTAATTTTTATTAATTTTTATTAATTGCTTCGGTTTGTATATAACTTTCATTTCTGACTCTATCTCCCCATCTCATATCCTCAGCAAATTATACCTGTGCAAATATTTAGAAAGAAAGCGAAAAGAAGTACAGCAAAACCACTTAATACATTAATTTCATCTGATAGTATCTGTTATATTCATGTGCAGGCTCTCATTTTTGTAAAGAGGAAAGGGAAGTGTATTTTCTCATTTCTTCTATGGGACAACCTTGATTATTATCACCCAATCACCCAATATTCAGTTTCATTTTCTGTTCTTTTAACTTACAATTAGTAGTTATTGTGTATACTGTCTTGTTGATTGTGCTTACTTTACTCTGCATCAGTTCATGTAAGTCCTGCTTATTTCTTTGAATTCTTCATATTCATCATTTTTTCTTTTATAGCATAATTAATCTATTTATTGTTAGACTATATATAAATATATGCACATATGTTTATCTGTCATTCATAAATATAACATTTCCTAGGCAATGGGCAGCTAAGTGGTCCAGTGGATAGACTCTGGAGTCAGGAGGACCAGAATTCTGCCCTTACTCTTACTAGCTGTTTTACCTTAGATAAGTCACTTAACCTGATTATCTTATATCCAGTGCCATCTCCAATAGTCTTGATTCATATCTTGCCACTGGATCCGAGTAGGACCTGAGGCTGGTGACTTAACCCAGCACCCCTTCACTCAAATCCAGTTCACTTGCTTACCATGTCATCACCTCCCTGATATCATGGTATTCTTTTAGAATGAAGGACAAACAGTATTTCTTAAGTCACTGTTAGAAAAATGAATGTAAAAACCATTCTTCATTCCTTGGTGTTCTTTGTAACAATCAAAAGAATCTACCTCCTAAAAGTGCTTCAAGCCTAGAACCCTCAAAGACTTGTTTTTTATGTTTGGAATCAAGGAGTTGTTCCTGGTACCATTAATTAACTATGAAGACCAGATTACTTTGAGAAGGAAACAATACTTGTTTATTCAAGTAAAAGTTGACTTTTTCAACATAGTCTCTTTTGGATAGGACTTGCACAGACCTGTCCACTTATTCCAATTATTCTGACATTGTTCAAAGTATTTCTGGAACTTTTAAATCCCAAAAGGGAATCAATTTCTTCATTTTATGTTCAATATGCTTTTGTGGGGGGGTGAGAACCCACATTTGGTTGTTTTTAATATATGCAGAGCATGGTCATCTTATTTACTAACGAATCAGAATGACCAAATCCATTTTTAAGGACCAAAGACATCTAAAGGAAGAGAGAGACAAAGTCAATCAGGGGTCTTGATATAAGACTCACTAGTTGAGTACCAGCTCCATATGGTAAGTACTGGCTTACATCACCATTATACCAAGCTAGAGAAAGGCTGCTTAAAAAAAATTAAACCCCTGGCTGACATCTTGTTACAGAAGCCAAGAGAACCACTAGTCAGAACCCTGATTTTCTTCCACTCTATGAGGCACCCCATGACATTAGTTATCTTCTAGTGTAGTAGCCAGTCTGGGGCACTCAACAATGAGTCATCCATAACCAGAAAAAGGCGGAGATTATCTGTGCACCCTTTAAAAGAAAGGAGTGAGGGAAGAACTTATTATAGTGGCATTGTTGGTACATCCTTTTAAGCTGACTCCATTGAAATTAACAACCATCATTCAGAAATTTAGTTCTGATAGTCTTTTTTTTAAGTCAGTCACATAACTTTATAAACTTCTTTTAATTTGATACTATTTCTCCATTTCCAAATTTCTAATAAGAGGTAGATCATTGACTATTTCAAAGAATACCACAAGATTTTAGTGCAAGGTTATCTACACTTATTCTGTTTGCTTTTGTTTAAAATTCAAAAAAAATTTAATGCCTTTTGTTTTTACATTACCTACATCTCCCATCATATTCTCCCTTCTCCCTCACTAAGATTCTAAATATAATATTTAGAATGCTTAAGATTTTCTGTCTGGTGGAAATCGTTTCATTACTCCAGTCTCATCATTTGTGACTATCTTTATTTTCCTTACATCTATTTATATATAGTCTTGCTGGGGTTTTCCTTTTCCTCTCCCTGCCCAACCCTAATACTAATTTAGGAGAATGAAGCCCAGAGTGAATGCGTGTAGAGGCAAAAGATGAGTAATAAAAGGAATCTGGTAATTGGGAGAGGCTAAGGAGGTGGAGAAGAAAAAAAAAGCTAAGGAAATGGATCATAGAGTTAAAGCTGAATAGAATCTGAGAGATCCCCCTAGCATAACTCCTACATTCACAAACAAAACCCAGAGAGGGAGTGACTTGCAACATAGCTCTCCCAACATGAAATATGACTCCCTTGATAGTGCAATAATTCGTCCTTTGTATCATTTAGACTTTTTTAAATTATAGAACCAATGATGACACTTAAGGGACAATAGACACAGAAAATGGAACAGATTTGTAAGCATTTCATTAATGAACTATTTTTATCATTTAAGACAATGAATTCATCATATTTTAATACTTGCATTTCATAATCCAATTGTGCTATGAGGAAAGAAAAATACATTTAAAAAGTTAAAGTTAGGAATGACAAATAGACACACATTAGAAACCCATGTTCTGTTTATATACTCAAAGACGAGTGCAATATTATGCTCTAAATAGGCTTTTAATATATTTTTATTGAAGGAATGAATGAAACCCTTGAAGGAGGTGATGGAATTTTGAGAGCATTGGAGGATCAATTTTAGAAATATCTCAAGTCTTTCACCCCCACAAAAAATACTGTAATGAAGAACTGCTTAATGAGAGTCCATCTCTGAAGCAGGTGCTGATATTCCCTAACTTTTCTCAGTCCTAGATTTTGTCCATGGTGACTCAAAGTTAATGCCAGTGGGTGTGCTGGAATTAGTTTATGGGCTCAAGATAGCCAACTGTTAAATTTTTCAGTGTGATCATTTATGTCTAGGAAATTGGCAAATGCCTTACAATCAAGACTTGATTTCTTGTTTTGTTGATTGCCTAGACTTAAGAAAACAAATGTTAATACTGATTAAACAAAAATATATTGCATGTTTCCCCTAGAGACATTTATCAGCACATCTCTGGACTTAATACTGTATGATATTGAAAAAACTTCTAATCAGCTTCAAAAAGTAGGAAAAAACCTGATGTCTCAGGAAAGACTTGAGTGTGCATATTAAAAGTTTGAATGGATGATCTTTCTCTTTCTGGAAGGCTTTTGAATGAGGAAGATTGTGTGGATTTGTTGATTTGGGGAAGGAAGCTTGCAATTCCCTCCTCCCTTCTCTAGTCAGAGCCCATGCCTCTGTTTCTTTTGAATCCTGATCTTAGATGAAGGAATATTCTGAGGAGGGAGTTTCTAGGTAACTGGAAGTCTAAGAAACATTTAAAATTGGTAGCAAACTATCATGGAACTATAATGACTGACAACAGAAGAAGTACTTAAAGACAGAGATAGAAATCAGTTCCTCAATAATGGTGGCATGACATAGAGAAATGCTGACTATGGTTTCTAGAAAGGTACTGGTATCCTGAACCCAGGACTTAAACCCAACAGGAAATCTCATGAATGGAGAGACTGATTTTCAGTGCCAGGATTTGGAAGGTACCCTTTTTTTACACATGTTCTCTCTTTCTATTTGCTACTACTACTGTACTTGAAGTTGATCCCATTCTCCTCAGGGATCTTGTGTGTGAAAGAGGAGAGGGTCCCCTAGGTTGGCCAAATTGTTTTTTAACAACTATTTTTTTTGTGGTGATAGTTTTTCAGTAGACACCTTTTTCTAAAAGCTAATACTGTTTTATTTATTGATTAATAATGGAGATCACAGGGAACAGCTAGGTGGTACAGTGGATAGAGTACTGACCCTGGAGTCAGGAGGACCTGTGTGATCTTGGGCAAGTCACTTAAACCCATTGCCTTGCAAATGAAAAAACTCAAAAATAAATGCTGAAGATAATGGAGAATACACCACATGGGGGTTTATAAACAATAATATGAGACTCTTCCACCACTTCTCATAGGTTATTACTAGAACTGAGGGAAATATAAATCAGCTACCCGCTGTAGATCCAGTCCCCCAAAATAAGTGTGAATTGAGAGAGCTTAAGCCAAGAAAACATGCTAGCATGCCAATGATCTTTTTTAAAGAAAGATTTTATTTATTTTGAGTTTTATAATTTCTCCCCCATTCTTGCTTCCCTCCCTCCACCCCCCACAGAAGGCAGTCTGTTAGTCTTTACATTGTTCCCATGGTATACATTGATCTAAGTTGAATGTGTTGAGAGAGAAAAATCATATCCTTAAGGAAGAAAAATAAAGTATGAGAGGTAGCAAAATTATATAATAAGATAACAGGTTTTTTTTCTAATTTGAAGGTAATAGTCTTTGGTCTTTGTTCAAAGTCCACAATTCTTTCTCTGGATACAGATGGTATTCTCCATTGCAGATAGCCCCAAATTGTCCCTGGTTGTTGCACTGATGGAATGAGCAAGTCCATCCCATGTTGCTGTTAGGGTGTACAATGTTTTTCTGGTTCTGCTCATCTCTCTCAGCATCAGTTCATGCAAATCCTTCCAGGCTTTCCTGAATTCCCATCCCTCCTGGTTTCTAATAGAACAATGGTGTTCCATGACATACATAGACCACAGTTTGTTAAGCCATTCTCCAATTAAAGAACATTCACTTAATTTCCAATTCCTTGCCACCACAAACAGGGCCACTATGAATATTTTTGTGCAAGTGATGTTTTTACCCTTTCTTATAATCTCTTCAGATACCAATGATCTTTTTAAAAAATTGTAGATAGGGGCAGCTAGGGGCACAGTGGATAGAACACTGGCCCTGGAGTCAGGAGTACCTGAGTTCAAATCTCACCTCAGACACTCAATGATTACCAAACTATGTGACCTTGGGCAAGTCAGTTGACCCTATTGCTTAAATAAAAAAATTTTTAATTGTAGATAATAAAATTTCTAAAAAAGATATTTAAGGGAATATTAACTACTACTGATGCAAAAAGACTACTCTCTTATCACTATATAATCTTTATAAGGGCAATTCCTATTGCTGTGTAGAGCACATTTAATAAAAGTATAAGAAATGAATATTTAATAAAAGTATAAGAAATGAATAAGAAAAGTATAAGAGATTGTATACAATTTTCTATAACTTGCAGCTTCAGTAACATAAGCAGTAGCAAGGGGGAAACAGACAACTCAGGTACAGCTTTTCTTGCACAAGAGAGATGACAATGAAAAAATGAAGGACTCTAATGATTAATCTTAGACTTGATTGAGAAACTATATGAAATAAGTGACCATATTAAATTGTTGAGAAGAACCATGAAGAATGGAATGAAGTTAGAGAAGGGAAAAAAAAAGCCCTCTTCATCTTACATCAGCACAGAAAACTGAATGAATACAGGACTTATTGGGTGAAGGATCAATCATTAGAGTGTGTCTAAGGCACTCTTGTCAATTTAGAGATTTAGATAGCTCTTTGAACTAATGACTACTCATACAGGGATCAGATGTTTTGTTTTCCTCCTTAAATTAAAAAAAATATTCTTATTATATTTTCAACTTTGTGCTTGTAAATGAAAAGTAAGTCTGAGTAAATGGGGATATTACTAGCTAACATTTATTAATACATTTTAATATATACAAGGAATATTGTTGAATACTGGATTGATATTCATTCCCAAGTGTATTCAAAGGACTGAGACATAGAAGGGTCCATAGACAAGTTATCTAGACTAATCTTTTCACTTTACTAATGAGGAAACTGAGACCCAAGGAAATAATTGAACATAGTACATATCTGTTTTCCCAGATTTCCCAAGTGGGAACTATGAATCAGAGGAAGTGATAAAATTCCTCAATTTGTAATTCATTCTAAAAGAGTCTCTGATATAAGGTTATGTTTTAAGGACTTGTTCAGGATCATCCATTGAAATGTATGCCTTTGGCACATTGTCAAGAACTGAGCTTGGATAGTATTCCTTGCAGAGTCTTGCTTCATTAGTCACTATATGGATCTTCACTGTTGTGTAAGAGTAGTAGTAGCAGTAGTAATAGTAAGTAGTTGTAGTAGTAGCAAGTAGCAGCATAGTTATAAGTAGTAGCAGTAGTAGCAGCAGCAGTAGTAGTACTAGTAGTTATTGTTGTAGTAAAGCTAATACTAATAAAACACTTTAAAGTACTTTACATATATTATCTTATTTTTTCCTTGTAATAATCCTGGGAGGTAGGTACTATTATTATTATTATTATTATTATTATTATTATTATTACTCTTTCACAAAGAGAGAAATTGAGGAGGATAATTGTTAGTGACTTGCCCAGTGTCACACAAATAATATTTGAGACAGAAATTGAACTCGGGACTTTTTGACTTTGTTTAGTACTATTCCAATTCATAGTTTCACCAAAAGTTTACTAATGTGTCTATCTTTCCACTTCTCCAACACTGATCATTCCCATCTTTTGTCATCATTTTCAAATTTCGGTGTATGAAATTATGTCTCAGGGTTGTTTTAATTTGCATTATTATTATTATTTATTATATAATGATCATTTCTCTTATTTATTAGTAATTTGGAGCATTCTTTCATATGATTGCTAATTTTTTGCAATTTTTGTTCATATCCTCTGACCACCTTTTAAGGAATGGCTGTAGATAGATAGATAGATAGATAGATAGATAGATAGATATAGATAGATATTGCTATATTTAGATATATATTTATATATTTTAGATACAACACTCAGCAGAAAATTTTGGTACAATTTTTTTCCTCATGCTTCGTGAATTTATTTCTTTTGTACAGAATTTTACAGAATTGTAATTGTACAAAAATTATTTCATTTGTACAGAAATTTTCAGTTTCATCTAACCAAAATAATCCATTTTATATATGTTCATTCAAGTATACATCTCCTACCCATAGCTAAGAAAATATGTGAACAGTTTAAATGACTAAGTTTTTTTCTCTTTCAATTTTAAGGTGTATCTTCAATATTGAAGCCACATATCCATTTAGAATGTATTGTGGAATATATAATAAGCCTAAGCCTAATTTCTGTCAGACTGCTTTTCTAGTTTTTCCAATAGTTTTCATCAAATGATGGGTTTCTTTCCTTACTGAATTCCTTTGTCTAATATATTCCATTGTTCTATTTATTTATTTTTAACTATTGTGAGAGGGTTTTAATTACTGCTGTTTTATAAAATAGTTGAATTCTGGAAGAACTATTTCTCCTTCATCCCTAATTCATAATTTCCCTCAATATATTTATATTAATATATTAATAATATATTAACAAAATAATTAATAATATATTAGATATTATATTTTTCTAAATGAATTGCTTATTATGTTATTGAGTTCTTTAAATTTTCTTTCGATTATTTGATAATTATACCATTAAGAGTAAAAATCATTTTCAGTAGTACTGTCATTTTTGTTATGTTGGCATGGTCTGTCATGAGCACTGAATATTCCTTCAGACATTTAAGTTATTCTTTATTTCTTTAAGAAGCACTTCATATGTGAATTAATACAAATATTTTGTTTGCTTTGGTAATTGATTTACAAATGTTTTATGTATTTTATAGTTGTTTGGAAGAAGAATCCCTTCCATATCATTGTCTCTTAATTTTTTTTTGTTATGCAGAAATTCTATTGATTTTTTGAGATTTAATCTGTAATCTTCGACTTTGCTAGAGCTATTGTCTCAACATCTTTGTTTATTCCTTAGAATTTTAAAAACTAAATTATCATGTCCTTAGCAAATAGGGATAATTTAGTCTCCTCTACCTGTATTTATGACTTTAATTACTTTTTCTTATTTTACTGCCATTGCTAGACATTTTTGCTTTACTCTTGTGTATAATGGGAAAACTTCTGGTGTAATAATGCTTGATTTTGATTTTAGATAGATACCTCCTATGATATTAAAGAAGGTCCCTTGCTACCTATGCTTTTTAGGAATTTTATCATAAATGAATGTGGTATGGTGTCAAAGGTTTATTTTTCTGAGATAATTTTGTTGCTTTGAATTTTTTTTTAATATGGTTAGTTATACTGTTAGCATTCCTATCCTTGGAATAAATCCAACTTGATCATAATGAACAATTTCTTGAATGAATTATTGTAGACTATTTGATAGGATTTTATTTTTTAAAAGTTGACTATATATTCATTGATGATATTGGTCTATAGTCTTCTGTGTTTTATTACTCCCTGTTTTAGGTATTAGGACTATATTTATCTCATAAAAGGAATTTGATAGGATGCTTTCTTTCTCAATTTTTGCAAATAATTTTTGTGGTTTTAGCACTAATTATCCTTTAAATACTAATTGGTACTAATTAAACCAGTATAGTTTGATAGAATTCTCCTGTGAATACATCGGGAATAGGCATTTTTTTCCCTTTTAATGTTCCAGTACTGTTCTATTTTTGTTTTACTGATGTTGGATTATTTAAGAACTCTATTTGATCTTCTGTTAATGTGAGCATTTCATATTTTTTAGAGTATTACTACTCTATTTCTGTTGTGTCCTCAGTTATGGTAACCTATAGTAAATTCTGATCATTCTTTTTATTTCTTAGATTTGGTTGCGATGTTACCTGGTTCATTTGGCATTTTGTTGATTTGGTTTTCTGCATACATATTTTTTTCTCTGTCATCTTGTCACAAAATTCCCTCATTCTAGACATTTCAATGAATTCTTCCCTTTATTTTCTCTTTCCATCACCTCTCTAGGACTACATATTATTTCCTTAGGACCTGATGACTAAACAAACTGAAATAATCTTTGCTAATGGGAAAAATCTAAAGATACACTCATTTACCCTACATCCTTGGAGACAAGGCTCTTGCTATTCTTATTAGTGACACTATTGATGGATGGATATTTTATTCTGCATAGGTACAAGAAATATTTTGGGAGCCTTGGACCTTTTGGAGCCTGTTAGTTGGACCTACGCAGAAATCCATGGATTTTATTTTGTTCTTAATTTAGGTGTTGGCTTTGGACAAACTCTTATTTAAACATACTTTAAACACATAGGTCTGTGTCAATGAGGAAAAGACAGCTTCTTTTTCTTAGAAAAATCTCTTTGTCTTGGAGAAGGAGTTTGATATAAACATGAATTAGGTCATAATGTGTAGACAGTGTAAGAAAACTGGAATTAACTTTTTATAGAGGGAGTAAATCATATCTTCTCCCTCTCAATTATAATGACAGTGATGAATTGGGACATGAGTGGGAGTGTCATGGTTTGAATTAGTCATACCAGATTCTCATTGCTATTTGACATCTTTCTCACCATCTTGTAACTAGAGGATGACTTTTAATTGGCATCTTGGGATCCCCAAATGGGGCAATGTCTCCTAATATTCCAGTGAGGATGGTCTTTTCAGATATTTTAATGATAATACAGAGAAATCTCTCCAACAATTGTCCATACACTGTTGGTCATTAGTTGCCATGATGTAAAACTGACCATCTCAAACTTGCCACAAGATGGCATATTCCTTCTATTGTCGATACTCATCTTCAGTGCTCTGGGAAGTTTTTCTTTGCCCATAAGCCCACGTAGACAAAAACTATGCAACATGATGAAGCTTCTTTAAGGAATCTTTTAAATATATGCCAAGTAAGCAATGTGGCACACAACACATTTCATTTATTTTTGTTTATTTTCCTCCAAATGAAGTTAACAAGGAGAGAATTCAAGCAAATTCATTTAGTATTTTTGATGGTTCATTTTATAATTATTAAAAATCAAGCAAATGATACAAATAAGAACTATTAATAAATAATGTTGTTAGCTCAACAGTACTCCCTAGATTATAATTTAGGAGGGAATCAAAAACTATGCTGAATCTTTGACATTTCAGACAATAAACACTGTCCTATAAAATAACTTTAAAAACACCTTTTCAGAGTTATATTCTTTTTTTTTCAGGGAGACTGTTTGCTCTGAGAATATGTGTACATATTTTCTATAAGATATTTTTTGGTTCCTAGGCAAGACTATAAACTGTATAAAAAGAAGGAATTATAAAAAAAGTGCTATGTGTAATTAAATAAATAAATTAACTTACAAATATACAGATTACATGATTCAAAATTCTTTAAACATCTCCTATAACATTATAATTTTTAAAAAGAATATCCTCTCTTTTTACATATTATCTCAAAATAATTAGACACAGATTTGAGTTTGTTTTATGAGTTTTAACAGTTCTTTCTTTAGTAGAGATGACTGTTATATTTTTAGCTTAACTATACACTTAGAACTATCAATTGATCTTTAGAAATTTGAACCCATGCTTTTTGAAAAGCCTCATAAAACCACTGATTGAATAAATTTTATTTTCCTAAACAAGAGTGGATCTAAAACTTAGAGGGAACCAAATATTGCGGCACCTTTAGCAATATTAGAGGAAACAGGCTTTTTGAGCCAGGTGGGTGGGGCTGCTGGCAGATGTGGGTAAGACTGGTATGCAGTTGCTGGCTAGTTTAACAGAGAATGACTCTGTCTAACTTCTCTAATGGGATAATTTGGAGAAGAAAAATGGTTCTTATTCCATTACTTTAAATTAGATGACTAGAATCATTCTTTTGTCTTTATCTAATAGGCATTTTAGGCAGTCAGGTGTTAACAATAGATAGAACTCTGGGCTCTAGGGTCACATACTTCCTGTGTGTAAAATTCAAAGTCACACATATACTTCCTAGCTATGTGACCCTAAACAAGTCATTTAAGCTCTATTTGCCTCCATTTCCTCAATTATAAAATGGGAATAATAATAGCGGTTACTTCCTAGGGTTGTTATATAAAATGAGTATAAAGTAGGTGTATGATGAATACATGTTTCTTTTTTTTTCCTTCCTAAAAATACAGCAATTAAAACCACACCTTTGTTTTCTTAATTTACAAAAAAATACTCAGTGGCTTTAGCTTTCTCATATTTTCTTTTTCTCTATCTCTGGTTGCCCCATATACCAAAGAAAGTACCTGGAACCTGATACATTTCTCCATAAGCATCTCCATGAATGGAGAGCAGTTATATTACTTCTAGGAAACTTTAAAACAACTACTTTTTGATTATATTTATCATTATCATCATCAGCAACAACCATGATTTTTGAGTACTTATTATGTCAAGCTACTACACAAAGATTTATTTTTTTCAAAAATCACAAAAATCAGTAATCAATGGGTAGAAGTTGCAAAGAGATGGCAAACTGAGACTTAATGTCTTCCTAATAATAGAGCTGTCCAGAAGTGAATGAGCTGACTCAAGAGTTGGTAGAATCCTGAACTTGGAGGTCTTCAAGCAGAGGCTAAATAACCATGTGCCCCCTATGTCATAGTGGGTATTCTTTTTTGAGTATGAGTTGGAAAAGATGACTATCAAGGGTTCTGAGAACCCTCAAATTCCATGATTCTGTAAAATCATTCACTTCACAAGCCTTTGAATTCCCCCAAAACCAGACTGAAACTATGAAAGAAATAATTTAATGGACTTCTTCAGCAGTATTTCCATCCTCTCTTACTTCCTCTGTGGAGCAGTACATTCCATCATTTATTCGTAATTCAGACAACTGAATGTAATAAGTATGTATGTTGCATACTTGCTGACATTAGAAATTATAAATAGGGAGATAAAAGGGGAGAAAATTTGATGAATCTTCTAACTCCACAATTTTTCAGAGCACCTTCTCAAGATGTTTAAAACCCTTCCAAAGGAGGAATTGTAAACTTGCTTATATCCAAGTCAGAGAAGTGCATATTCAAGAGACATTTATAATTAAAAACAGAAATAATGACTAAAACCAACATGGTGCTAATTCACTTTCCATAATATTTTTGCATACATTAAATTATTTATTATTATTTGATCCTCATAATAATCCCAGTCATATAATAAATCAAAAATTTATTATTCCAGTTTTTATAGACAAGGAAAATGAGGCTCAAAGAGGTTAATGACTTGGCATTGATCTCATGGACAATAAATGATAGAACCAGTTATTCTAACTCCTAGTTGAATGTTCTTTGTTGGTTTTTCTTAAAGTTTTCCATCATTCGAAGTTATTTCATTTAAAGAATTTATAAAATTTCCAGAACTTAAAAATTAATTACATAGTTGGAAAAGAGGAGAACTTACAAATGGAATGAAATCTGAAACCCAAACCCACAGTCTTAGAGAAGCTCATTTGCAAGAACTTTATACTCCCTGATTTCCTCTGTATCTTTCTAAAGCTTAGTACCATTTAAAAGATTAAGGGATTTTTTTTTAATTAGCTGCTTCAGTAACTTGACCATTACTGAATAGATCAGACCTACAAAATCCTGCTGTGGATAGTAATGACTGATAATTATTAATGAATCAAGTCTTTACTAACTGGACTTAAAAATTTTAATTAGCAAAAGTTTGTTTCTGCAAGAATATATGCCTGAGCATGCTCCCTGATAATCGCTGCCACTCAAAAACAACATATTTAGAAAAATGTAACTTTATAACTTCATTATAACTCAGTGTCTTTGGAAAGGATAGGAAACATCAAAGTCTTGGCACAGTCCAATTCAATGAACACTGAGACAGGGAAAATCACTAATGCTCAGAGGGATCATTCTCACCGTTGAAAGAATTTACGTCCTCTTGGAAAGTGTGAGTGACATTTGAACATCTAGCTCGGTCCCAAATACTTTGGTGTTTTTTAAAGGAAACACCTACAAGATAAGACTTTCCAGTTCATATCTCTAGTATTAGTGATATCTTTTACTTGACAGGATACAGAAGGAAATCTAAGGCAGAAGAGATAAATGGAAAGAACCCAAGAAAACACTCATATACACAAAGACATAGCAATGAAGCTTTTAACAGGAACCCTTCTTTGCACAAATCCAAGCTTGTGCTTGCCAAAAGTATTTGGTGCAAACTGATCCTGGACAGTCACTATAGCTAATTAAAGCTCTCTACCTTTCTTTATACATGTGTTCAGAGTGGGGGTGGAGAAGAGCAGGACTAAAGCTGAACATATTGGAGAAAACAACATGTGCATTCCCATCATTGATTTCTATTTCGTCTCAAAGCTTCTTGGTTGGAACATAACTTTGCCCCACTATTTTGTGTCCGACAGATCTGGGCAATATTCTCTGGGTACCTAGGAAGAAAACCAGCTACCTCCTTAGACTAAAGGTGGAACTACTGAGGTAATTCTGAAAAGATCTGTGTCTGCAATTTGTTTTGCAAAGGAAGGGGAGGCACTACATAAGATCACTCTTAAACATATTCAAAAGTCAAGGGAGGGTCTCTGATGACTTTCTACTGATACAAATTAAAAAAAGAGGTCACCCTGCTTTACAACAGTAGACAGAAATAAAAATTCAACATCTTAGCAATGAACATGATTTTTTAAAAAGGAAGGAAAGAAGGAATGAAGAAAGGAAGAAAATGCCATTTCTTTCTGGATTGTGAATATTCTCATGACTGGAAGGAATAGAAATATGACCTTTCAGGACATTTCCCTGCCTCTAGAGAGCATAGTCTCTAAATGCAAAATATTTATTAATTCCTACTAGGTGCTTGAAGCTCTCCAGAAAAGGATTTTTTTTCACAACCTCCCTTGATAAAACATTCCAGTGTAAAGAGCATCCTTGATTACTGGGTTCTTCCAAACCTCAACCATTTCAATATACATTTCACATAAAACAGAATGGGAAAGAAATACTTCACTAAATCAAACAATCCCATATGTGGAAGTCAGGATGCTATCTTGTAATAGTTTAGAGGTGGTAAGAAATGTATCTGATGAAACAGTAGTGATGAGCTGTTTCTTTGATATATAAAGTGTTCATTTATCTTATTTAGGGAGTTTAAATGTATCATTTGCTCTAACAATCATCGGTTTAAATGATAAATCAAAGGAGGCTTGGTCACTGAAGCTTTGGGCCTTGTATTTAGCAAATGATGCCAACTTAGCTTGTTCCTTGGGTTCTTTCAGTTTATCTCTTCTGCTCCAGATTTCCTTCTCTTCATCAGGAATGCTTTCATATTTCTCTGGGTCATTGGATGATGGGATTTGAGACTTCCCAGAATCAGTGCATGGTGTTTTGCCTTCTGTAGGAACAGAGTCTGATTTCTCTAAAGATTCAGGGGGAGGTACACTGACCCTTTTTGTGATTTGTTTGGTACTTTTTGGTTTTGAGATAGTGCTTTCTTTCTTTCTCACATCACTTGATGATGGTCTTTGAGATTTCTCACTGCTATTGAAAGTCTCTTTTTTATCTGTAGTATTGCTCACAGTTTTCTCCAGATCATTTTTTGTTTTCTTGTTCTTGGGTGGTAATTTTGAGATAGACTTCATTTGTCCTACAGGAGAGCTACTTAAAGACTTTTCTAAATTCTTTGGAGACTGATTCTTTTCTTCCTGAGCAACACCTTTCTGAATGAAATTATCTTCATGCTCTGCCACTTCATTTGGCAAATGTAACTTCTCTAAGCTTTTGCAGGCATCTTTCATTCTTCCAGAAAAGTTTTCAGGTCCTACCAAATCACCTGACAAATGCATCTGATGCTTTTCATCAATGCTGAAGGTAGCCTTTTTGCTTGTGGATTTGTTTTCCTTCATTCCAGCATCATCTGATGGTGGCATCTGGGAAACCTTCAGATTATTATTTTTTTGAATTGTGGGATGTTCATGCTTCCTCATACTTTCCAGGGTCACTTCTTCACGATTGAACTTGGAGTTATCTTTTTCTAGAATCTCAGGTTTGTACTTTGTAATTGTATTGGTCATAGGTAATTGGTGTTTGTCTAAATTATTTTTCTTTTTTTCAGGACCAACATTTGCTTCTTTCACTCCCACTTTTGAGAAAGAGCCTTGACAATTCTCCACATCAAAGTTCTTCTCTGAGCCAATAGAAAGTCTTACTGATTCAGTATTGCTTTTTTCCCTCACCAGTTCTTTAGAAGTTAATTGCTCTTTTCCTAAATCGAGGCAAGTATTCTCTCTTGCACTATTTTCTTGAATCAAGGAATAATGAGATGTTGGAATTTGGTTCTCTTCAATATCTCTTAAAGTCCTTCCTATTCTTGGCTTATTTTCCTGTGCTATGGTATAGTCTGATGCTGTAATTTGTTTCTTTTCAGAATCATCCAGGACATTTTCTTTCATTGTTGTATTATTTTCCTGTGTCTTGGAAAAACTCAATATTGGGATATGGTTCTTTTCAACATTATTCAAAATATTTCTTTCCAGTGAGGCATTGGTTTTGCACTCTGCCATTTCATTTGAAATAGATAGTTGATATGTATCAAGCTTTTCATTTTCAAGGGTCACAAGAGACTTTGGTGTTGAAATTTGGTCCTTCCCAATGTCACTCCTTTCTGTTGACATACTATTTTCATGCTTTGCTGGTTCCATTGTTGCTAATAATTGGTGCCTATCAGGTTTATGAGAGCAATTCTCTTCTACAAGATAATTTCCATGTGCCACAAAATAATTTGTTGATGATTCTTTTTCCTTGTAGTTGCTTGAGCTATTCGACTCTCCTGTAATATTATTTTCTGTGTTTGGTGTGTCACCTAGTGATAGCACTGCCTGTTTCTTATAATTCCCTACAGCCTTCTCCGTGGTGACATCGTTGCTAGGTTGGGGCATGTCAGTTGATGAGTTCCCTTTGTACTTGCCAACAGCATGATTAACATTTCCTTTAGTTATGTTTAGGGCCTGAGCAGAGTCCTTTAATGAAGTCACTTCAAATTCTTCTAGGTTACAGGAGCTTTCCCTGCCCTTCTGAGCATGGTTTTCAGACTTCATCAAGTCACTGGATGGCATTGGAGGTATACTAGGGTGGCATTCATCATTTCTCTCTACTGAGGTGCTCTTTTTAAATTCAGGCTTCTTGTCTAATTCAGGTAATTGTTGTTTCTCAGGGTTAAGAGAAATACTACTCTTTCTTCCAAGATGGCTTTCATGATTTGTGAAATCTTTCCGCAGAGGCAGAGGTTTTTTAAAAACGAACTTGTTCTCTTCTCCAGTGTCATTTTCTTGAAGTTTCTGGTTCAGAATGGTAGCTGGGGGGTTATGGTTGAAATTAAATACATCATTCAATACTGCACCCATTGATTCTGCTTGTAGTTCTTGTATGCTTGGGTCATTTTGCTGGGAGGAAATAGAGAGTTTAGTTGGATTTCTAACTAGACTGCTGGATGTAACTGTGTCTTGTTCAGCATTTTTGTATTCATTAGGGGATAATTCTTGCTTGTCCTTGAGCTTTTCCCTTCCTTCAAACACAAGTGGATGACTGCCTTCAAAACTGGAAGTATTTTGTTGTGTAGTAGGAAGGGGAGGCATTTTGTAAACAACTGGCAGATGAATTGTTACTTGTGGGGGGTCAATTGTGGATTGAATACTAGGAGAAGCCTTAACAGCAGGAGAGTGCAATGATGGAATATTTTCCGATGCTTTCTGTTCTGAAAAACATTTTTGGGCTGCAAATAGGGGCTCTCTTTCTGAGTCTGGGGTTATTAGTTCTGATTCCTCCTCTGAACTGGAGATACTCATGGTAATTTCAGGAATTTCCCCCACTCCCACACCCTGGAGGCTATTATATGATCTGTCCTGTCTTGTGGCACAAGGATCAGCTAAATTGACATGTGGGCTGGCTTCCCATAAATTCAATGCTGAATTCCCTCCCTTTGATGATAAAATTTTATCAGTTCCTGATAATCCAGTAACCCCTTGCATGCATGGACTATGTGGAGCTACAATGGGAGGGCAGGCTACTTTGCTTTCACATAAAGTAGGAAAAGAATCTATTATAGAAAGAAAATCAGGTCCAGCACCATAGCTGGCTCTTTTCGACTCAACCAGGTCCCCTTGATTAGTCATAACCTTGGGCATCAAATCTTGCATGTTTTCTATTTGCTCTTTGTTCTCTCTGTCTAACAGCATATTTTCTGGTATTTTCGTCTCATTAGGTTTAATAAACTGGGGGCCAGATGATTTACTTGTTTTTCTCCTGGGAGCAGTCTGGGAATAAGACCGACTAATTTTAGTGCTGTGTGACATCCAACTGAAAGGACTGCTGATTACAGTGGCAAGGCTGAAAGCAGGCATGGGTTCAGCTATGCAAGCCAAATGTTGAGCCAGTGGGGTCTTTATATTGGTGCTAGCCATTGTGGCTAGGCGGAGCACCTGGATTTCTGACCTGTGCATCTTTTTCTTTTGCAAAATCTTTTTCTTCCTGTCCTCTTTACGCAGAAGCAATACATTTGCCTCTGAGCAAAGTGTCCCACTTTGCTCAAACTTCTCCTTGAGTTTAGAAAAGACTGGGTTCTTTTTGCGGACAATCTTTGGCAAAACCCCATTGGATACTCTCTGCTTCTGGACCAAAAGGTTCTCTCTTGCTTCTTTCTCTTTAGCTTCCTTCTCTTCTACTGCCAGGAACATCTTCAGAATGGTTTTCACTGTGCTCTTCCCTGTGGGGTTAATCCACCTGGATTTTTCAACCACGGATGGCTTTCTGTTCTCTTCTGTTTTCTCCTTAGTTTTTTCTAGGAGCTTATTAATGGTAGTGTTCACAAAGCTTCTGTTGGCCCCTTGTCTATCCTTAAATATAAGTCTCCCTACCTCCCTTGTCTTTTTGATGTAGGGCTCACGGTTTGGGTTCATGAACTTGGATTGTAGAAGCTGGAACTTGGTGGGTCTCCTACAGCTGTTGGGGTCTTGGGACTCTGAGATACTATTTCTCTTGTTCTCTTTGCTTTCTGCCCATTTGGCCTTTTTAGGAGGCACCTGGGGAGACCCCTCACAATGTTCTGTGATATAGAGCAGTAAACTGTTAAGGACAGCAAACACTCCAGGATCAGAGATCATTTTGTTCATCTTCTTTTTCAGTGCCATTGGATCGATTGGTGTCTTATCAATGTAGGCTTTGACACTTTTGTTGCTGCAAAAGAGAAAACAAAAATAATTTTAGATGAGCCTGTTTTATCTTTAAAACTATATTTTAAAGGAAAACATTGTATTATTACCAATCCCATTTTAAAATGAAATATTTTGGTCAGCTAAGTGGCACAGTGAATAGAGCATCAGTCCTGGAGTCAGGAGAACCTAAGCTTAAATCCAACCTCAGAAACAATTAATTACCTAGCTTGGGCAAGTCACTTAATCCCATTGCCTTAAATAAATAAAAAAAATAAAGAAAGAAAATGAAATGCTTCAGGAGATGGGATGCTATGGTTCCTGGGAAATTGTGACTTAGTAAAGATAGATGACAATTAATTTGTACCTTAAGATGCTTTACATAGCTCATCATCTCACTTTGAACTTTTTTTTTCTTTTTAGGTTTTTCTTTTTTCTTTCTTTCTTTCTTTATTTTTAGTTTTTGCAAGGCAATGGAGTTAAGTGGCTTGCCCAAGGCCACACAGCTAGGTAATGGCCACATGGCTAGGTAATTATTAAGCATCTGAGGCCAGATTTGAACTCAGGTACTCCTGACTCCAGGGCTGGTGCTCTATCCACTGCACCACCTAGCCACCCCTCTTTTTAGGTTTTTTGCAAGGCGATGGGGTTAAGTGGCTTACCCAAGGCCACACGGCTAGGTAATTATTAAGTGTCTGAGGTCGGATTTGAACTCAGGTACTCCTGACTCCTGGGCCAACGCTCTATTCACTGTGCTACCTAGCCACCCCACTCTTTTCTTTTTCTTTTCTTTTTTTAGGTTTTTCACTTTGAACTTTACAAAAAAAAGACTACTTTTAACTGCTGTAGCTATTTAGACACTGTTTTTCTCACTTTACAGATGGAGAAACCAAGATGCATAGAATTTAATGACTTGTTCATAATTAAAAAGCTAGTGAATTTGGGTAGAATTTGAGCCCAGTCCTATTGCCTTTAAATGTGACATAGGACCTCTTGTCTATGAATATGGAATTTCAGAGTCAGGAGATGAGGGGCATTGTGAACTCTAGTGAAACAAGGGTTTTGAAGTCAGAATACTGGTGCTGGAGTCACAACTTGGCTACTAGCTGATGACCTTGGACAAGTCACTTCCTTTTTCTGGGTCTCAGTTTCCTCACCTATAAAATGAGAAAAAATATTTGTACTTTCTGCCTCACAAATTTGTTGAGGAAAGTGGTAAACTTTAAAGTGCTATTTTATATATTCATACATCACACACATATGTTATACACAATATACATAAGCACTTTAGATAACATTTGTATATTTGCACATCTATATATGTATAAATGTTTACATAAAATACACATTTATATATAAATACTAAAACATATATAAAAATTCTATATATACTTATTTATATATACAAAGATATATGTATATAAATATATACATTTATAAGTATATATATACTTAATCTATATATTAATCCATATTAAAAATTTATAAACATGTTATTATTAGCATTACAGTCAAGACTTATCACTATAATTTAACCCACAAGCAAATAAGTACCCTCTCTCTATAACACTATGTTTGGCAGTAAGGATTTTTGAAGAAATAAATAAGAAATACAACCTTCCCTTCCTATCCTGGCCCTTGCTTTTCCTCCCCTTTTCCTCTCTTTCCTCCTATAAGTAGGGAACATGAAGTACACACAAATAACTATATTACAAAAAGGACCTTCGAAGAGAAGAACAAACATAGGAATAAAGAAATATTTCATAGAGAAGATGATATTTGGACTAATCTTGAAAGGATGAGTAAGGATTTTACTGGGCAGAGATGAGGGTGGGAAGATGAGGCATGCCTGGTGCAGGGAATCACCTGATTGTTCAGACCAGAGAGAGAGAGGTAGGAGAGCCTGAACTTGTCCAGCATCAACAAACAGTTTAGAGCAGAATAGTATAAGATAAGATTGGGAAAAAAAGGTGGATACCATTTGGTGGAGAACCTTGAATAGGTAATAGGGAACTTAGGAAGGATTTTGAGCAAAGGAGTGTGATGATTGCCCTGTGACTAAGAAGATAAATTTGGAAGAAGAGACAGGGATAAACTGAAAAAGAGAATATCTAAATGGAGGTGAAAAGACTTAATTAAACGATAAATCAGTAATACAGGCCAGTGGCACTGAGGACTTATTATTAGAGCAGTAGGAATAGGAGATGATTCCTATGATAATAGAAAAAAAGAAGAATAGAATATGAGTAAAAAATAGTGGCAGTAGAGAGGAAGGAATAAAGAGAGAGATTTTAACTTGGCAGTTAATCAGAAGTAGGAAGCAAGAGTTTGAGATTTTAAGCAAATCTTGTAGCCTTTATGGGCCTTGATTTCTTTATCAAGTAAATTAAGATAATAACATCTGCCCAAACAAAATATGATTGTGAAGGTTATATAAAAAATCAGTGTGAAATTGCTTTTTTTAAAAAAAATCAAAAGTGCTACACAAATATAAGAAAAATGGTAGTTACATGAAAGTTTTGCACCAAAAATCCCTAACTTTGGACATATAAATAAAATTAAATGAGAAGGAATTGTGCAATGCTATTCAAACACAAAACTAAGGACATTAATGGCTTAATTGAATGAGCAATCCTATATATTATCATAGGGATTTCTTTTTTAATGGGTTGGTCAAAATGACAGCTGAAGTTCCATTCTAACTCTTAAATTCCATCATTTTATAATACCGTGACTGTAATATTTCTGGTGTTAGAAAAATGATAATCTCTTTTGGGTTATTGAGTTGTTGATCTAAATCTAAAGTATATAATATAAAAAAACTAACCAATATAATCATATATTAAAGTAGGAGTCTCCAAACTTTTTGTGAGGAAGAGCTACTTTTGATGATTTTGAAGTTCCAAGTTCCCTGGTACAGAAGAAGAGGAGATGTGGCAGTCAAGTAGGTATGTGAATAATTTTTGTGAGTATTTGGGGGTAAGGGGAGAGGAAAAGAGTAAGGGATATGTGTATATGTTTGTGTGTGTGCACACACACATGCATGTGTGCATGTTCATATGTGTTTGTGTCTGTGTCTAGGAAGGGGAAAAGTGAGTGATAGTGAATCCTTTCAGTGAATGGGGAGTACTTGAAGCCTGGAAATTTCCAGTAAAATTTAGAGAATAAGAATAGGATTAGATATTGTTGCTGTTTTTCAGTCCTGTCTGACTCTCCATAACCCCATTTGGGGTTTTCTTGGCAAAGATACTGGAGTGGTTTTCCATTTCCTTTTCCAATTCATTTACAGGTGTGGAAACTGAGTGAACAAAGTTAAGTGACTCCCCCCCCCCCCCGGGTGACACAGCTAATTATTGTCTTGAGGATAGATTTGAACTTAGGAAGATGAGTCTTCCTGACTCCAGATCCACTATACCAACTGGGATTAGATATCAAATTGGAAATAACAGCTACTTGTAGGTCTACCTAGCAAGATTTCAATATATACCATTATATCATAGAGCCTCCCCTTGAGGGAGCAAATTTTATTTTGCTTCATCCTTTACTCCAGTGAAGTGAATGAATGCTTAATCAGCAAACTGAAAATTTATCCATTGATTCATTTTAGTGTATTAACATTCTCTTGGTGCCTTGAGGAATACAATGAAATTCCCCTGGCAGTGAGTTTACTCCCAAAGAGAAGTTTACTCAACCCCATAGAATCCAGAGCTTTAAAAATCTCCAACAGGTGCAGCTTTAGAGAACTCTTTAAACTGGTATGAATCAGTTACTAAATAAAATGGTGAACTCACTGCAAAAGCCTTAAAAGAGAAATGGAATAACAATGGAGTGAGTGTGCTAGGGTCTAAAAGTCAAAGAAGGCAGGACAGAGGTTCAAATCAAGAGAGATCACCTATCTAGCACACAGTATATTGGGGAAATGACTTTACAGTACTCAATACTAATGAAATGAATGGACTCTGGGTCACATGTTGGGGAAACCTTCATCTTACTCTTTAATGACCTCAGAGCTTGTAAAATGAGCTTGAAGTCATTCCCACATCAGACTACATTGGTGTGATTTATCATCTACAAAGAATTCAACACTGGCAACAATACTGACAGGTCAGATAATTGACATGGGCATTTTAACAAGACCTATGATAAAAAGCAGATTTTTAATTTAAAGGGTATATTAACTGTAGACATCTAGCTTAGAAGAGGCAACCAAGTAATGCAGCATATAAAGTTCTGGTTCTGGAGTTAGGAAAAGTCATCTTTTTTTTTTTTTTAGTTTTTGCAAGGCAATGAAGGGTTTAAGTGATTTGCCCAAGATCACACAGCTAGGGAATTATTAAGTGTCTGAGGCTGGATTTGAACTCAGGTCCTCCTGACTCCAGGGCTGGCAGTCTACCCACTGTGTCACTTAGCTGCCCCTAAAAGTCATCTTTCTGAGTTCGAATTTGGTTTCAGACATTTAATTGCCATGTGGTCCTGGGTTTGTCAAGTAGCCTATTTGCCTCAGTTTTCTCATCAGTAAAATTCAGTTGGAGAAGAAAATGGCAAGTCATTCCAATAGCTTTGCCAAGAAATTTCAAATGGAGTCACAAAGAGTCAGACATGACTGAAAAATGACTGAAAAACAACAATCTAGTTTAGAGAAGTCTGGGGGATGGCACACAGTCCCAGTCTTCAAACCTTTAAAAAGATTGTTGTGCAGGAGAGTGATTAGATTTGTTTTACTTAGGTTCAGGAAACTTGAAGTAAAAGTAATGAATGGAAGTTACAGAAAGGAAGGTTTTGGTTCATTATATGGGTTTGAGTTTTTCCAGAAAAGGGCCGAACTGGGTTGAGAAAGGAGTTCTCTGTTACTGTAGGTATTCAAATAGGAATAATTTAGAGGATCTTCATTGATAAACAGTGGTGAGACTACTTGACCTTTGATGTCCCTTCTAAATAAAGATTCTATAATGTTCTATGGAAAATTACCTTTGGTGCAACATTGGTCCCTTTGTTATAGGCTATATTTTCCAAGGCTGTGGAACCTGCACTTCCTAGATCATTGCTAAACCAAGAATGGTATAACAGTCTCTTTTTTAATAGGGGGGCTTAAAAGTAAATGCAGTACAAGTCTAATAAGAGACTTCTTTTGTTTTAGAAGCCCTAACCCAAAGTGAAGTAGCATGCTAATGCTGGAATGGAGTACTACAGGATCCTTTTTGACTTAAATAAACCCCATTTTAAGGAGAATTGTGAATAAGATAGCTTTCTACTAGGGTGATAAGAAGCTGGAAGAGAGGGAAGGAGAAAGGGAAGGGAATAAGGATCTATACAGCATCTACTAAGGGCATCTAGGTAGATAAAGGTAGATAAAGCACTGGTCCTGAAGTCAAGAAGAGTAATTCAAATTCCATCTCAGATACTTAATAGATGTGTGACCCTGGGCAAGTCACTTAACCTTACTTTGCCTCAATGGCAAACCATTTCTGTATCTTTGACAAGAAAATCCCAAATAAGATCACAGAGTTCAATACAACTGAACAATAACACCAACTAAGTTCCAAGAACTCTGTTCTTCATAAGCCTGAAGGAAGATGCTACTTTTATTCCTATTTTGCAGTTGAGGTAACTAAGGAAAACAAAGGTTAAATGACTTGACCAGAGTCACATAATTATTAAGTTTCTGAGGTCAGAATTTGGCCTCAAATCTTTCTGACTCCAGGTCCAGCACATTGTAGCACCTGCTTCAAATCAAAAGGATTAAATCACATTCTACTTCTTCCTTTCCTTTAACCCCCTACAATTTTTGTATGAGAGAAGTCAGGTTAGAATGGACATCCAAAGTTGACTTTGAGAAAGAAAATTATAAAAGCCTGAGATCTAATCATGAAAGTCCCTATATAAAAAGTTCTTCCAGCTTTGCCTTGGTGATAAAGATGGGGAAGGAAAAGGAGGAAAGATTTATGGTCTGATTCAATGTGCATATCCTGTCTTTGTAATTTTTAAAACCATCAGCTAGCTGATCCATACCCTTCTATCCTATTAGTTGAAGGAAAGGAAGGAAAGTTTGGGTCCCATTTTTGGGTCCCCTACTTTCCCTATTCTAGGGACGATTTTGATTTTAAGGACTAATTAACTACCCTACCTACTCTCAGAACTGCTTAATAAGTGTTGAAATTACTATAAAATTTCATGAATGATATGACAGTAAATCATTTCACGCCAGAGATTATAGTGACATTGTTATTATCACCACCAACTGCCTAACCTTCTTTAAAAAAAAATTTCCCTCAGAAAATTTAATTCCCTATAGTATATTTTTCTTTTCCAGCTCATCCTATTTTAATTGCAATCTGCCTATGAACATGTCCAAATGATAAATAAGGCCAGCTGTTAAGCTGGTTGAATAGAATTCTGAATTAGCCATCATAAAATGAGTGAATGTCAGGCTAATCATAAAATTTATATCATAGAAGTTTAGGGCTAGAAGTTAGTTCTGGTTCAAACTACTCATTTCCTAAATGAGGAAACTGGAAATTCAAAGAGTTGCTCAAGATCACCCAGCCGACGATGGATACAAAGAGGACAATACTTTCCAACTTCCAATCCAGTGCATTTTATGGAAAATGATTACATTTGCAAAATATAACATAGCAGGTATTCTCCATTTTACAGACTGAAAAACTGAGAATATCCTTGGCCTGAGATGTGAGTATCAGTGTAGGAAAAATACACTCAATATCCCCCCGAGTTGTAATTTTGTCTGCTGAGTGGTATATGCCCTTTCTCTTTGTGAACTATGAGCCTAGTCATATTTGCTGATCCAGTTTATTTCAGGCATCTTAAGTAAGGACTTCTCAAGTTGAGTCATTAAGATGACTGAAATAATCAGCCCAACAGTCAGCTAAATTGATGTATTTTGGTTGTCTTAACAAATGGATGATTAGTGTCCTTCTTCATCCCCCTTTTGGAACATACTCAGATGACCACATGGGAAGTTGCAAGGTTCTGGAATGACCATCAAGAATGATTTGAAAGGGCAAGCACTATGACACAATAGTCAATTTGCTGTACCTTGAAATTCACTTTAAATATAAAAATAAGATTGATATGAAATTATAATTGCCCTCTCATTTTGCAGCATAAGCTTGGAATTGGGAGAGAAGAAATTTCTGAGATGAAATAAGTACATATTTGACTGTAAAGAAATTTTTAAAAATATAGCAGTATATTCAGTGTTTCCAACTAAAGTTTAATATTGAAAATTTATTTCAGGTTGTATATTATATTTATAATACTGGTTAGGGATTATAAATAATAGGATTATAGGATAATAAAGCTGGAAGGGACCTTAGAAGGAATCCAGGTTTTTCCTTCATATAGTTTCATGAGGTAAGATTTAAGATACTCAGTGAATAAAATGCCAGGCCTGGAGTCAGGAAGACTCATCTTACTGATTTCAGATCTGTCCTCAAATGACTGCTAAGTTGTATTATCCTGGACAAGTCACTTAACCCTTAGTTCCTCATCAGTAAAATGAACTATAGAAGGAAATGGTAAAAACACTCCAATATCTTTGCAAAAAACCCAAAATCCCAAATGGGAACACAAAGATTGGATACAACTGAAAGTTACTGAAAAACAAAATTCCAAATTTACATAACACTGGGTAATGTTACAATGTATTTCTATTATATTTAGATTTTAAAAAAGAAAGTTATAATTGAAACAAGGCAGAACTTTAATATAAAGAATTGAATTTAGTATTCATCACTCCAACAAGGTGAAAGTGAGTAAAAAAATTAACATTTACCCTGAACTCCATGTTATCTAGTAAGTGCTAAATAAATACTTTAGCTGAATTTAATTTGGTGATATATCAATAGTACATGGACCTCATGGCTTTAAATGATTTTGGAATAATTTTAGAATTATATTGTTTTAACCCTTTCCTTTTAACAAAACTTTTTTGCCCACTGAGAAGGTCAGTCAAAATGCTTTTTAATCTAGATTCGCAGGACAGTAAAAGAACATGAAACTGGAGCTATGATGTTCATTCAGGAGAGCTGAAGTTTTGCCAAGGTGATCTCACCCAACAAGTAGCAGCAGAAAGGTATTTGCAGAAAAGTAGGACAAAGTCCCTGTATCAATATAAGAAGTGAAATTCTCCATCTGTTCCAATAAACCATCTGTGTTTAATGAGGAAGTTTTTCTTTTATTTTGATCTGCACAACAATCCTAATCAACTTTCCAAACTTTTCTTTTTTGTTCCCTCTTCTACTCTTCTGCCTTACCCTCTACACCTTCCTATGCCTATTATACTATACTGGGCTCAGAACATCAAAGGTGCTCAATGGATTCATTTACCAGTTCAATGAAGCTACCAAAAAACTAGACACCCACATACATAACCTTTGTCAAATTGTTTGCCATCTCATTGGGGGAGGGATGGGGGAGGAGAGGGAAAGAATTTAGAACTCAAATCTGAAAAAAGAATGTCAAAATTGTTTTTGTAAAAACATGCATGTAATTGAAAAACATTTTTTTAAAAAACTAGTCACCATTTTCCAAGTCAAAAGGAATATAGATTAATACTTGGATGCTCAGTCTTCTTCATGTGTCATTTTAGTTCATATTATCTTTCCCTAAAGGCTTGATTGTCAGAAATCTAAAGAATTCCCTGCTTTTCTTTCTCTTTCTTTTTTTTAGGTTTTTTTTTTTTGCAAGGCAAATGAGATTAAGTGGATTGCCCAAGGCCACAAAGCGATGTTATTATTAAGTGTCTGAGGTCGGATTTGAACTCAGGTACTCCTGACTCTAGGACCGGTGCTCTATCCACTGTGCCACCTAGCCACCCCCATTTCTTTTTTTAAATTAAAAAAAATTTTTCTTGCTTTTCTTTCTTGTTGAACCCTTTCTCCATATTTTATAACCCATTCTGTGGTCACTAATATTCTGGTTTAGGGCTGGGTAGAAATTTAGAACCTAACTTGAGTCTGTTCATGCTAATTCTAAGGAACCAGGAAGAAATGCTGCTATTCACCTGCACTAGATATGTTCTGTCTGTTCTCCAGAGAACAGGAATGGAATATATTTCTTTTGAATGACCAAGATAAATAGCATCTCTACTAAATTTTCCAAATTTAGTTGTTTCTATATGTTTGACTGGCAGGTAAGGTCAAGGCAATGGAAAACATAAGATCACAGAAATGAATACCACAGACCTTTCTCTGGTCAAACTATAACAATGTCCAAGAAAAACCATAAAATCTCTAGCATTGATGAGGGATGCCACTTTACTATTTATTGAATTTGACATATATCCTTCTTGATATCTGTCTTGAAGACCTGATTTAGACTTGCAGTTCCGGTTTGACCTCTCAGAGACTCAGTTTTCTCAGCAATAAAATGGGAATGAAAAAACATGTGCTACCTTTTTCACAGAATTATCTTTAGAATAGATAGAGCCAGGGTGGCTAGGTGGTGTAGTGGAGAAAGCCCCAGCCTTGGAGTCAGGAGTACCTGGGTTCAAATCCGACCTCAGACACTTAATAATTACCTAGCTGTGTGGCCTTGGGCAAGCCACTTAACCCCATTTGCCTTGCAAAAACCTAAAAAAAAAAAAGAATACATAGAGCTGCATAAATATGAGCAATTTTTGTTATTTAATTAATGTCCAGTAGGAGAAACTTAAACAGTTTGTGGACTATCAAAGTCTCAGTCTCTATAGCTCTTTTATGCTTTTAACTATTTATAAGTTTCTTCTCCAGAGAAAAGTTAGTGAAGTTGGGTGTGCTGGTAAATGTTTAACAACCAGCTTGTTGTTGTTCTTTCAATTTAATCTGCATTATTAAAATTTTTATCACTTTCTAAAGGCCATGGTGAGAAGAAATTATAAAGCAAGAAAAGATACACTTTTTTTTCTTTTGTCATTTATACTGAAGAGAAGTTATATAGATTTCTGCTGATGTACACTTTCTGAAATAATTCATTAAAATGTTGATGTCTATCTTTTCCAGTATTGGTAAGTTAATATGCAACTTCCATGAGTATCTTAATAAATGCTATGAATTGGTAAATAATTTATTTTTTGGAGACTGAATCTGGTGATTTCATCCAAGCCTCTCATCAATCTTGCCTAGAAGTGTAGTCACCATTCACCATACTACTGTTGAACTGGGGATTGTCACAGAAGCTTTGACCTGCTCTTTTTCTGACCTTGAGCTAATTCTTTCCTCCTTAGATGGCCTGGTGGCATCCCTACTTCTAGGGACTTACCATATTGATGCTTGACTTACTGAGTAGACTAGATGGGCTAGACCGACTGTAATTCAGATCTAGAACACAAGAGATCCATCAATCCATCCCCACAGGTAGTAGAGGGACAGCTAGGTGGCGCAGTGGATAGAGCACCAGTCCTGGAGTCAGGAGGATCTGGATTCAAATCTGATCTCAGACACTTAATTATTACCTAGCTATGTGACTTTGGGCAAGTCACTTAACCCCATTGCCTCAGAAAACACACACAAAAAAAATACAGCATAGGTAGTAGGGACTACAAATATGTCTGCCACTGTCAGCAATTGATAAATAATTTATATGTTCTGCAAATTGTACTTTTCCTCTTCCTTTTCCACCAACAGAGACCTCACCCACAAAACAGTCTCCTTATCCATAAGAAACATGTAGGTTTCTCATTTTGTTCTGAATCATAAACTATAATAAACCTTTGGGGATGTTTCCTTTTTTAATCCATGAGGTATAATTTCACTCTAAATTTCTAAATAAGATTTTTCAAATTTGTTTTTTAAAAATAATTTTTAAAAGTAATTGAATCCAAAATATAATGATTCTTATACAAACTTCCCCACCAAAAGTCCCCACCTCAGATTCTTGAGTTCCTATGAGAAGGCTATGGGGCAGAATGACACTGCCCAATGAGTTGGGGAATAGGAAATAGGAGAATTATCTTTTAGGAAGTCACTACTTACTCTCCATCACTAAAATCTAGATGTGATGGAATCAAATATTTTCCAGGAATTAGCCTATCCAATTGTCCTGGGGACACCAAAATACTATCTCAGGATGCAAGGAGATAAAACACAAACAGATAAGTATGAAGGAGGAAAGACTATGTATGTGTATGGGAAGTCCCAGTTGTGGAACTGGTTATAGACAAAATTAATAGGAAGGTAAAGTCCCTTTCACTGCCTTTTCCCCACTCCAACCACTCTTTTCATGAAGATGTTTGCTCTCAGTTGATGCCTAAAAACTTTAGGATTTTTTTTTTTTGCCAATGTTATTTTAATGATACAAGAAGGAGAGACTATCAAAAAGCCTTCAAGGACCAAATGATTGACTGGCTAATGATGGTATTAACTCCACTAAGACAGACAAAGAAGGTATCTCTCAACTGAGAATCTTACCCTTACTATTTCTTGGAGGCAACCTTCTGCTCTATCTCTGTATATGGCAGAACCTGTCTAATTGACAAGATTCACATCTTGGGCTTCAGCTAAGATTACTGGACTCGATTTGGGCTAAAATATCTCAGGCTCAGATCAATTGGAGTGTTACTCCTTGGCAAGTTTCTACTAACATTTTAAAGAAAGAAACCTGATTACCAAAAAACCCCCACCCCAACCAAATCTACCTCAAAGCTCCATTTTAAAAGCATCTACTTTTAGGGTAGGATCCCCCAATCCCATATTTTAAAAATAACTATTATAATATTATACTATTATAGTATATAGTAATATTACGATCTATTTATATTTAAAATGTTTGTTTCCTTGTTTGTCTTTCCCCTTTGTGAGCAGTAATTAACTATGTATCAAACCTTTCCTATGAGAGTTTCAGAACATTAGAAAGCCTCTGGCATATCCTTCCTTATTTATTAGGCTTTTTATTATTTTTATTCCTACATTAGTAAAATCACAGATGTAGACTATTTAAAAAACCCCTGATATATAGAATTTTCTTCCCTTTTTATATATGAGGAAAATTAGAAAGCAGAAAACAAAATAACTACCTTAAATCAGTAGGAGGTTAAGAGTTCCAATTTCTGGTTTGAAACTATCTACTGTCACTTCTTTCATGAAATTTTACAGTTGGAAGGACAGCTAGAAATAATCTAGTATAGTTTTATAATTTTACATATTAAGGAAATTAAGGTTCAGAGAATCATTAAATGAGTTATCTGGGGTCAAACAACTTGTTGATGTCAGGAGCAGGATTAGAACTCAATCCAGGGCTCTTTTCATTCTACATAAAATGCTGATATTTTGAAACAAAAGAAGAATTTTTTTTTTATCCTGAGGAAACCTAAGAATGTTTTTTCTAATCTTCACAGTGATCTTGTAATTATGTGTGATTGTTGTCTTCATATCTCTGTCTCCTTGTGTCTGGCACAATGTCTGTTACATTGTAGTAGGTGCATAATTAACGGTATGCTATTACTACTATTGCTAGGGCACTCTTGTTAAGTATGAGGAGAGGAAGACTAAATACAATATAGTTTTATGTTGGGGAAAAACCAGAATGATTCCTCGACAAGTGGAAAATACTTAAACATTTCTTTCTCTTTCTCTGTCCTACTCCTTTCCTCCTCTTTATGCATCACTCTGTGTGTGTGTGTCTGTCTGTCAGTCTCTGTCTCTGAAATATTATAGGATCATGTCTAGACCTGGAAGGAGCTATTCTAGTCCAATCACTTCATTTTAGAAGTCAAGTGACTTGTCCAAGTAAGCATCAGAGGAAAGTTCTGAATTCATATTCTTTTCCTCTGGGGTCTATATTATGTTCCATTTCACACCATTCTCAAAAGAGAGAGATATTTAAGATTGAATGAACTTATCAGGATTTATCAAAGGAAGTAAAAAAGGAGTGCGGGGTCCACTGAACATACAGTCAAACTTTCACAGCTGTTTCATGAGCCTTCTAATTTATTGTGAGACTATCTATACCCAAGGATGCAGCCAAATTCAAGGTCCCTTTCTGAGAATTTTAAAACCAAATTAACTCTGGGACTGAGACTTAAGAATGAACACATTCTCCTTAGTGAGCGACTATTGCCCAATATATAAACTTTCCAGAAAGTGGTGACCTCTCAGAGGATTGCTGAAAGCCCATTAGTGAACAGAGCACCGTTGTCAGGGAGCTGCATTGGCAGAGATTTTAAATGAAATTGAGGAGATGTAGACTGCTTGCCACCTAGAGGTAGTCCTTATTAACCATATTTATGCATACCTTGGAGGAGGGGTAGTTATAGTCTTTTCAATTGGAAAACAGTTATTCAAATCCAGCATCAGACACTTACTGACTGTGTGACCCTGGACAAATCACTATCCCTGCTTGTCTCATTTTACAGTTGTAAAATGAGAAAGAGAAGAAAATGAGACAATCCCTCTAGTATCTTTACCAAATTGGGTAATAAAATGTTGGAAATGATTGAAATAACAACAAAAATTCTTTTAAAAATACTTAGCATGGGGGCAGCTAGGTGGCGCAGTGGATAGACCAATGGCTCCGGAGTCAGGAGGACCTGAGTTCAAATCCAGCCTCAGACACTTAATAATTATCTAGCTGTGCGACCTTGGGCAAGTCACTTAACCCTAGTGCCTTGCAAAAAAACTAAAAAAAAAATACTTAGGTTCAAAATTGAGAAAAAGATTTAAGTGTCAATTAGGGATAGGGATTGGACCTGTGATTTCATTGATTATAGGGACTTCTTGAATGAGGAAAACCCTCTACCAATGTAGGTGGAAACCTCTTTATAATTTATGGTCTTAGAGAATTGTCAGTAAAAGGTTAAGTGACTTGCTCAGGGTCACAAGACAAATATGTGTCTTAGGTCTCCTTGATTCAATGCTACTTCTCTTGATCTAAATACAGCTCAGAAATGAAGATGATGATGATGTTCAATTAATTAGACCTAGGCTTTATATCAAATGAGTTTTTTCCTTGGTGTTTGCAACGCAATGGGGTTAAATAACATGCCCAAGGTCACACAGCTGAATAAATATTAAGTGTCTAAGACTGAATTTGAACTCAGGTCCTCCTGACTCTAGGACTAGTGTGCCAGCTAACTACTCCTATCAAATGATTCTTAACCTGTAATTTATGAACTTAAAGAAAAAGTTTTTTTGGATAACTATGTCAAGATAATTAGTTTCCTTTGTAATCCTACATATTTTATTTTATACATTTACAGACTTTATTCTGAGAAGAGATCCAGGTGCTTTACCAGATTGCAAATCTGGTCCATGCCATTAAAAAAGATCCTCACTCTGCAGAATATAAAGTCTTCAGGGAAAAGAGTTGGAATGGTAGAAATCATTCTATTGGGAAATATGAACAGATATGAACAGTCTAATTGGACTTGTGTTATGTTCAGTAACTTCACCTAGATGCTTTGAGGACAAATCGGTAACCGTGTACTCTTAAAAACACTTTACCAGGGGCGTCTAGGTGGCGCAGTGGATAGGGCACTGACCCTGGAGTCAGGAGTACCTGAGTTCAAATTCGACCTCAGACAATAATTACCTGGCTGTGTGGCCTTGGGCAAGCCACTTAACCCCACTGCCTTACAAAAACCTAAAACAAAAAAACAAAAAAACCACTTTACCAGCAAAAGAACAAATGGTTGTTCAGGGTAATTAAAAGGATGGCCTGTAGTTTCCAGATAGAACATACAGTCTAGTATGACACATGAACTGATTAAAGCTCTGTGTGTTTACTTTGAAAAATGAGCCTCAGAAGTCTAGTGTTTTATAGTGAACATTATATGTTCAGAGGCTTCCTAAGCTCTTGTCCTTTATTAGTGGTAGAGACGTGTTCTTCTTTTATAGACAAGAGCAGAAGTCATCTCAAGAGTAGCTAGATTATTTTGGGCGGATGACTTTAAAAGCAGTAACACTATCTCATTCAGCATTTTTAGAATATTAATAGAGTAGCAGAGATTTTGTTTTCATGACTATGCCTGGAAACTGTTTTCCTACCCTTTGTGAATCATTTCACCACCTCTCTCTGAAAGAGGTCATTATAAGTGTCCTTCTTGACTAATAGAGAAATTGAGGCATGAAAAAATTTGCAGTCAGAGTCATTAACTAGAAATTTTTGCATTCAGGTAACAAAATACATCATCAGGTTTACTTTTTAAGTCAAAGTCAATTGAGCAATGAGAGAGAGAGAGAGAGAGAGAGAGAGAGAGAGAGAGAGAGAGAGAGAGAGAGAGAGTGTGTGTGTGTTTGTTTTGGGAGATGGAAAATACCAAGACATCAAATCAGTGGGTGACTAAAAGCAAGGCTGAAATGAACTGGGGTGGAATTCACAGCAAGGGAGAAAGGATGATATTTAGTAGCTTTTGATTTTAATTAATTTTTTTTTTAGTTTTTGCAAGGCCATGGGGTTAAGTGGCTTGCCCAAGGCCACACAGCTAGGTAATTATTAAGTGTCTGAGGTCAAATTTGAACTCAGGTATTCCTGACTCCAGGGCAGGTGCTCTATCCACTGTGCCACCTAGCCATCTCCTAATTAATTATCCTTAATAACTATTTGCTATCATCTCAAAAAGGGATGCCATGAAAGAGAAGAAAAGGAGAGACTTTAGAAGTCAAAATTTAAAAATCTCAAATATTAAAAAAATATTTTTACTTTTAATTGGAGGGGAAAATAAAATATTATTTAAAAAATAATAAGGGGGCAGCTAGGTGATGTGATGGATAGAGCACCAGCTCTGGAGTCAGGAGGACCTGAGTTCAAATGTGACTCAGATACTTAATAATTGCTTAGCTGGGCCACCTTGGGCAGGTCACTTAACCCCATTCCCTTGTAACTCCCCCCCAAAAAAATACACTGCTGACATCAAGTTTTTCTAGGTTGCTGTACTTTCTAGTCTATAAATACCTCTTTTTACATCAGCAGAAGGAAAAATATAGTTTCTATCTCCCAACCAGCAGCTTTGTGTTCTAGTCACCTTTCTAAAACAACAAAAAAGAAGGTAAATCAGATGAATAATTTGGGCAGAAATCTCACAGTGTTCTACACCATCATGAATAATCAATACTTTTGGCTAGTTGTGAAATAACATTCCTAAAGGATAATTTTGATTTTGCTCCATGAGGTACTCCTTTAGGCCCATTTGATCTCACAGCAATCTTTATAGACTGCCTCTTTTTTTCATCAAGGCTAAATGGAAGGATGGACATGAGAAGTAACAACAGCAATGGGGCATGGCTGTGCTTCTGACTCTTAAATTTTTTCATCATGATTCAGCAATTCTCTCAATCTGGAACTTTTCTCACCTGCAATATTCTTCTATCATGTCAGCCCCCATTCTCTCATTAGTAAATTCCTTATGGGTTCTCCATTTTGGAGATGGACCCAGGTCCCTCTTTTTTCCTCTTCCCTTTCATGTGTTGACTTTCCCCATTGGAATGTAGCTTCCTGTCTTTCTAATTTCTATTATTTGTATCCTCAATTCACGAGACAATTGAGTTGGCACATAATAAACACTCACTAAATATTTATTGCCTTGCCTCACCTGCTTCACTTGGTAGCCTGAGAGCTGTTGAAAGAGTTTGGCTATTAGGCCTTTATGAATATATTAATAAATATTTTCTAAGTTTTAAGGTCATATTTCCTATATTCATTAATTTTTCTGTTACATTCTTGATTGCAAAAAGCACATCAATGTTTATAAATTAGAGAATATTTACAATTCTTGTACCATATAATTTTTTTCATTTATTCAACAAGTATTTATTGAAAATCTATAGTATAAATAGCACTGTGCTTTTTTCCAGCTTTGATGCACATATATAAAAGGTTTTAATTTTGACAGTTTCTTGAAATTAGAAATTTGGGTTCAAAGTTAATTTTGGAATGTTCTATTCTCTCTATCTTTGTTGTTTTATTTAAAAACTTAAAAGCACTTTTTCCTTTCCTGTGCCTACTTGTATCTCTCATTACCTAGGTTAAATTCCAGTTTTCTGACTCCAAGACTCATAACTCTATCCAATAAACCTAGCTGTGCATTGCAAGAATTATAATTTTAGCCTTAAATACTTCATTGAAAGGTTGCAAATATGAAAACCTGGAATTTCTCGTTATTCTTTTCACCTGTTAAATTCTTATCCATCTTTTAAAGACTATTTCAAATGTTACTTTTTCAATAAAGACTTCTCTTACCAAAAAAAACAAAACAAAGCAAAAACAAAAACAAAAAAAAGGGGCAGCTAGATGGCTCAGTGGATAGAGCACCAACCCTGGAGTCAGGAGGACCTGAGTTCAAATTTGACCTCAGAAACTTAATAATTATCTGTGTGACCTTGGGCAAGTCATTTAACTCCATTACCTTGCAAAAAACAAAAAAACAAAAGCAAAGACTTATCTTTCATCAGCTGTAATGATCATTTCTCTCCCCAGTCTCACATACCATTTTGCTTTACATTCCTCTATTGTATTTAGCATTTTTAGTATGAATGATAATTATTTGCACATAACTTATCATTCTTCTAAACTGTAACTCTCTATGAGAGGCAGGGAGTAAGGCTGATCTAAACTGCATCTTCACTAATGACTAAAATAATGTTTTGTACACAGAAGGTACTTAATAACTATTTGCTAGTTTGAATTAAATTTTTAAAAGTATATGATTTAAATTTAAAATGTCTCAAGAAATAGGGAAATTAATGAATTTGCAATCTGATATCCAAAATCTCCAAAGAACATCATAATATGAAAATAATACTGTAAAAATATGACACTATACAAATAAAATAGAAGTGACTTTGAAATTTTGCCTCCAAGGTAATATTTATGTGGAGAAAGATGGATCATAGCAAAGATAGCATGAAAGCACTAGTCCAGGAAAATCAGAAGCATAAACTAGAACCCTAATCCTCTCACGATAGGACTGTAAAGTTCCCCCTATCTATGTCCACCTTGTCAGTTATTTCAGTTAGCTGTTTCTTAGTCTGTTTCAGGATTCACAGCCTTATTTCCTATTCCAGTAAAAAAATTAAACTCTCAATGCAAAATTTCTTGTTATTGGAAGTGGGAGGAGAGGCCAGGTACCTTAAGTTTCTCCTTTGTCTTTACAATGGCAAACCATTCAGTCTTAGACCTGTCGATGAATCTCTCGTTTCTCAATTATAAGAAACCACAGCAACAGAAAGAATTCAGGAGTTGTGAGTTCATTAATAACTTTGACATTCTTGGTGGAGAGACAATGCAATTGATGGAATTGTCATAGGAGAGGGGAGAGAATAGCTAAAGAAATTAGTATATTAAAACAAAAATAAGAGTTTTTTGATTTTAAAAAAATTTTCTTGAGACAGTGAAGTGGTAGCCAGGAGTCATGAAGACCTGAATTCAAATCCGACCTCTTGGACTTACTAACTGGGTAACTTTAGGCAAGCTACTTAACCTCTCTGCCTCAGTTTCCTCAACTGTAAAATGAAGATGATAATAGCACCTTCTTCCCATGGTTGTGAGGATCAAATAAGATTGTATTTGGGTTTTTTTTGTTTCTGGTTTTTTTTTTAGGTTTTTGCAAGGCAAACTGGGCTAAGTGGCTTGCCCAGGGCCACACAGCTAGGCAATCACTAAGTGTCTGAGACCAGATTTGAACCCAGGCACTCCTGATTCCAGGGCTGGTGCTCTATCCACTATGCCACCTAGCCGCCCTAAGATTGTATTTGTAACATGCTTGTTAGCACAGTGACTATAACAGATCAGGCACTTTAAAATACTACATATTAATAAATATGTTGATGATGCTTTGGATAACTACAATCCTTTTAGAAAATTAAAGTGAGATTGGTCTTCCTTTTTCAAATACCCTTTCACTGTTTATGCTGATTGTTCTGTATTCCATAGGATCAGAATTTGGAAGGGCCCTTAGAGATCATCTCATGTGGTAGTTCTCAAAGTGTGACCTGAGGACCCCTTTCAGAGGGTCTGTGAAGTCAAAATCATACTAAACAGTGTTAATTTCAAATATGATAAATATTGGTAGATATAATTCACATAAGAAAAAGCTCTTTGGGGAAGGAGATCTTCAATAATTTGGAGTACAAAGGGATCCTGAACCCCAAAACATTAAGAACCACTGATTTCATCCGACTCTATCATTTTACAGAGGACATGGAGGTCAAAATGAAGCAAAGTAGTTTATCCAACATCACAAAACTAGTGAGTAGAAGAGCTGAGATTTGAGTACCTAGGTCCTTCAGCTGCTGCCCAACTCTGCCCAAATAGGATAAAGAAATGGAGGAAGCATCTTTTTTTTTAAGGTTTTTGCAAGGCAAATGTGGTTAAGTGGCTTGTCCAAGGCCACACAGCTAGGTAATTATTAAGTGTTTGAGACCGGATTTGAACCCAGGTACTCCTGACTCCAGGGCCAGTGCTTTATCCACTGCGCTACCTAGCTGCCCCCCATCTTTTACTTTCAATTTAGAATTAGTGAAATTTTCTAGTCTACAAGAACTATTAAATTCAAGATTAAAAGACTTCAACAGGAGCAGCTTCCTAAAATTTGAAAAATTGCTAATGATAATTTTAATTCAACATTTGCTTAAGATAAGCATCTTTACATCACATAATTTTATAAAGAAAAACTATTTAGCACCATATGATCAAATATATCATTTCAAAATCCTGAGTAAAAGTACATTTTATAAATCTAGAATGTTTCTCCTTTTTTAATTTTTTTTAAACCCAGACTTGTGATTTCATAGGGTAAGGAACTTCCTTTATCAGTGCAAATTGTCACTCTCTCTGAAATTTATAGTCAGGACATTTGATTTCCTCAATGTATGGAATTCCCAGGATAGGCAACAATCTGGATCTTTTAGTCTTAGAGAGCTGTTTGGAACATTTAGAGACTGAGAGACCTCTCTAGGGTCACAGAGTTAATATGAGTCAGAACCTCCATTCTGAGTCTTCTTGACTCTGAGGCCAGATCTTTATTGAGTATACTATGTTGCTTCTCAGACATTCCTATTTAACCCAACTTATATATAATTCTCCTGGTAAAAAAAAACCTATTTTTGATTGTTTTTACTTAATATAATTATGATACATTAACTCTATTTTTTTCTTTTGTCATTAGCCATAATATTAAAGCTTTTTCACCTGAGTTCTGACTATATTGCCATGCCAGTATTTTGGGAACATTATCTCCAAATATTTAAAGAAATAAAATGCAAAATCCCTTTGTTTCAATGATTTGATGACTCCCAACATTATTTTCTCCCCCCGAAAAAGAAAAAAAAGTAGCATAACCCACAAATTCCTGTTCCCACTCTCCATAACCATTTATGATTTCCCATATGAAATTCACCTCAAAAGCTCTCGTTATTTATACATGAAGAAGGAAGAAATTTTGGAAGATAAAGAAAAGCAGCAAATTTGGATTATCTCAAGCAATGATTTGTAACCTGGGGTCTGTAAAATTGCCTTAAAAGTATTTTTATAACTGCATTTTGAACTGGTTTTATTTTGTAACCCTATATAATTTGTGCATTTAAAAACAATTCTAAAAGGAGATTCATCGGCTTCACCAAGTTGCCAAAAGATTCATAACACAAAATTAATTTAGAATGCCTGATTTAAAAGACAATTGATTATTTGAACTCAAATGTCAGGATGCTTTTGATTATCCCATTTCCAAAGAAGATTTCAACCCCCTCCATCATAATTAGCAAGCACCTCTCTTAGGTGACTACTGACACAAAGCAATAACCAAATGCAAAAAAATATGAGTAAAGGGGATTTCTTCTACCAAGAAATCAATCTTATACACAAAGATATCTAGTATATATGTGTCATTGCTTTGTGATATGGAAGCCATCTGAAAGTAGGAATTATAAAGAAATGCTAGCAATCTGAGTTCTATACAGAGTTTACAGCTTTCAGTTTCCATTCTTTGGAAGGTCTTTTGGACCATATTCTATGGAGCAAGGTCTTTCAGATATATAGAGTACATAAAAGGGAACAAATAGTATCCAGCCAAGCTGCAAAGGGGAAATGGTGCCAAAGCATATGTAGTGTTAAACACATAATTGTCTTTTACTTGTTTTATTCACACCAGATGCTTTTTTTTTTCTTTTAAGTTGTCCAGAGTGTAGTTATTTTTAGCATGGGAGCAACTGCTTTCTTTTTTGGGTCTCTCAGAAAGAGAAATCTCAGTCACAGGGAAGACATCACTTCCAGATCAGTGAGCCTGAATGGGGAAAAGCTGCAGAAGACCTAAACTGCAGATTCTCATGCTGACCTCATCACACGTGACAAGCCCAGACCAAGGAAAAAGAGAATGATGTTTATGAGCAACACAAGAGCAATTTATTTTCTAGTTTGCTTAGGAAGTTGCTTTAAAAAGAGTTTGTTCTAGAAGATCTAGTGTGATTAAAAACACAGGAAATGTTAAACACATTGTCATTTGCTACATCTTGAGTCTGCAAAATTATGGACTTTTTTTTCCCCATCATAGAAACATCTCCAGCATAATACAAAAACATGATCACACCAAGAAGGGATCGATGTTTTATCCATAAAATTTTGGAGGGCATTCAATTTGCGTGTGTGCAATTCATAAAATACAAATCTAAGTGAGTGAGTCCAATGGTGGTGATGGACAAAATTTATAATTTTTATAGGAGACATTTCTGAGGATAGCCATTGACATTAGGTTTGTTCAGAGCAGAGCGCATTAGTTTTGCAGTACAAATAAAATACACGGTTGTCCGGGAGATGATTGGTTTCTTTGGAGGTTTGAGTTGGGCAAATTATATATAATCGCCAAAATAAAACAGGTTTGGATTAGCTAATTTAAAAGAATATTCTCACAGGACAAAAATGTATTTCACACAGAAATTAGGATATTGAAAAATCCTTGAAACTGCATTGTGGGGTGGTGCTTGCCTGTGACCAATTATGCATGGATCTCTTTGCTAGCTGAAAACTGCGCACATATATTATTAAAGCTCATTTAGCCTGCACAGTGAAAAACTAAGGGGTTACCCATAGGACTTGGAAAGAGTCTCTACAGAAAGGGAAAGTGGCAGAAACTGCTTTACTTTTCTTCTGTGGATATGCGGTACAATGCTTCGCCCAAATTCTCAAGCTTCTCTTTGTATTCCAGATCCTGGTACAAGCCTTTGGGAATATTGTTCAGGCCATAGAGCAAGCCATATAAACATCCAGCAATAGAACCAGTAGCTGCACTCTCACCTGCAACAGGAAATGAGAGGGTTTAGTTTTAGAGAATTCAAAAACTAAAAGGAAAATAAGAGCTTATTGTTTCCTACCTTCCCCTCCCCCATTTTTCTTTTATAGATAAGGAAAGAAATCTGTCAATTAGTCAAAAAATATTTATTAAAAGCCTATTATGTCAGTTACTGTATTAGAGAGTTACATAGATTAAAATGCCCTTAAGGAAGAGCAAGTATACACAGATAGGGATAAGTAAAATTAATAAATATAAATTTTGAGGGTAGCTGGGTGGCTCAGTGGATAGAATCTGAGTTCAAATTCAACCTCAGAAACTTACTGTGTGACCCTGGGCAAGTCACTTAACCTCTGTTTGCCTTAATCTATTGGAGAGGGTTATAACAAACCACTTCAGTATCTTGCCAAAAAAAACCCCCACCAAAATACCAAACAAACAACCCATGAAGAGTATGGTCAATAGGGTCATGGAGAGAAGAACATGTCAGAATATCTGAATAACAAATTAGCCACTGTGGGTATCAGTGGGAAGGACTTCTCAATTTGAAACCTTTGATATTGATAGATTACCAAATGGAATTACAACACAAGTCAGGATCCTAAAATGTTTGTCCATCCTTTTCCCAGCCCTACCCTATTTGCTTTCAGATGTCCAGTGCTCTTACTTTATCAATATCTATTCCTTAAACTGCTAGAAATCTATGATAATTTAGTGAATCTTTAAGGCAGTACACTTTTTTTTTCTTCCAAGGAAGTTTCATTTATATTTTGACCCTTAGCTCTAGAGTGTCTTGTTAAAGAATCACTGTAAGTGGGGTGGGTCCTGTTACAGCAGGTGTGTGATGGTGCTTCAACACTTTTGCCCTAAGAGTAATATTAGAGGTGTGGGATCAGGCTGAGTTAAACCAGTGATTATATTTTGTTTCCTTCTTGGGAATAAGCTATTCTTTCAGGCTTTCCAAACTCCTTTAGATTCTGTCTGGCTATTTTTGCCATATTTGGAAACATGCCAAATTTAGCCTCTTACTCCCATATCTCTTTTTCCTTTTCATCTTTCTTTTGGCTACTGTCAACACCTCCTTCTGATTGTCTTGCATTTGAACACTGTAGGCTCTTTCTGTTCCCTAGCTAAATTACTCTCCTGGATAACTAGGAAGACATACCTACTAAGATTAACCAACTTTTATATTCCTATAAAAATACCCCTAATCTCAAAATCTTTCATCACCTCAGCTTTCTCTCTTTCAATTTTCTTATGAGATAATTCTGCGACTATTTTTGTCCTGATCATATTTTCCCCCCTGCCCCTTCCTCCTTCCTACATCTAATCCATCTGCCCTCACTCTGCTCACTTTAGCTCCCTCCGCCTGATCATTGATTTTTAGTCATAATGGAGAGAGTGCTAGAATTATAGTCAGAAGGAAGAAGTGTTAAATTCTTCTCACTAGTTGTGAGATCCTAAACAAATCATTTAACCTAACTAAACCTCAGTTTCCTCATTTTTAAAATATACTATATATTAGTATATAATTCACAGGAATGTTGTGATATTAGATGAGAAATAAATGCAAATCGCATTGCTTATTGTAGTGATATATATATAAATGTCAGTCATTTTGATCTACTGAGCCCTTCCAACCTTCATAAAACTCCTCCTTTCCTCTTTCTTCTCTCTTTTCCTTTCTCCTATCCTCTTTTCTCATCCCTGCTTTCAAAAAAAAATCCTAACAATCTGCCTCTATTAAACAGTTGTAAAAACTCTAATGTTGAGGCATTTTGTAACTTCACATTACAGCTAGGACTCTTATTTAAGTCTCAGACAGACATTCTGTGTTGTTGTTGTTTACGTGATTAGTCCTCTCCAATTCTTCATGACCCATTTGGAGTTTTATTGGCAAAGATACCGGAGTTGTTTATCGTTTCCTTCTCCAGTTCATTTGATAGATGAGGAACTGAGGCAAACACAGCTAGCAAATGTCTGAAGCCAGACTTGAACTCAAGAAGATGACTCTTAAGCCCAGCATTCAATCCACTGGGCTTCCTATCTGTCCAAGAGATCCTCTATACTATAACTTAATTCTGTTTTTAACCTGTCATTTGTCCTACAGATTTCTTTATCTAATTTTTCCTTGTTATCTGGCAATAGTTTGGATATCTAAACCATAATGTTAAAAGAGAGAGACCTGTCATAATTTCTCTCTTCCCCTAAAGGAAACATGACATAATATTGATTGCACCTATGTTGATTGTAACATTAAGTAAAAACAAACTCAACTAACTTCAGAGAATCAGAGTATCTTTGAATTATAGAAGGAAATTTAAAGGTCATAAAATCACCTTTTCCCAACTTTGCCCACCAAATGTATAGACAAAAATCAGTTAATGACATAATAGTTGATACTGCAGAAGCCATAACATTGATCTAGTCAACTCAACTGAATAAATGCTGCCTTAGTTCTAGGCCAGTATCAGAAATTGAAAAATTTCCACCTGCTCCATCACAATACAATTTGATTATTTTTCTTTCACTGGAATTGGGGAGAAGAGGTCAGCATAGGGTTGCAAAAGAAAACATGCCTGCCACTTGTGTCTCTGAGTATTTGAAACCAATAATAACATAGAAGAAAGAATAAAGAGTGGGACATAATTATTAACTTTGCTCCAAACTGTCTGCTTATTTTGGGAAATGTGTAGCTTAAACCATACTAAGACTTTTGGGATGCTTTGGGTAGACACACATTTGATGTAGTTGTAGTCAATGTGCTCATATTTTTGCATGTTTTCAATTTTTCTTTTAGCATGATTTCATGTCCATGTTTAGATGTCAACCATATACTAATTCTTTTAAAGATTTCCTTAGTATCCTAGAATGTTGAAACACCATGGTTTACTTTGACATTCCCTTATTTGGGAGCATTTTAGTTGTGTAGTTGTTTTCTGCTATCAAACTATGTTTTGTGAGGCTTTTGTAGATGTGGAGAGACCATCTGTTCCTCTCTAAGCAGAGGTAATATTAGTCTTGAATGCTCTCATATTTACCCATGTGGGCAAGTTAACAAAGTTATGAAGAGGATCAGGTTTTAATGGGGGGGGGTATTTAATATTCTTAGGTAACTATGTTGTATAGTGGCTAGAGCACTGGGTTTGGTTGAGTCAAATTCATCTCCCTGAGTTCAAATCTAACCCCAGGCACTTACTAACTGTGTGATTCTGGGAAGTCCCCTATCCTGTTAGTCTCAGTCTCTCCTCTGTTAAATGAGCTGGAGAAGGAAATGGCAACCTACTCCAGTAGTTGTCAAGTGAACCCCAAAATGAGGTCACAGAGTATTGAAAACAACTGAAATGACTACAACAAAAATAAATAATATATTCAGTTGATATAATAATATATAATCTTGTATACTTGATACTATAATATTAACATCATAAAAATGGACAATTTTGAGGACCGAACAGAACTAGGAAGAAGGGAATCATTTATGGCATTGTGCTAAGAACTTTCACAAATATTCTTATTTGATCCTCACAACAGCTTTAGGAAGTAGTGCTATTATGATTAATAAGTGTTTGAGGCTGAATTTGAACTCAGATCTTCTCAACTCTAGGCCTAGTTCTCTATTTACTATACCACCTAGCTGCTAATTTATACACTAACTATAGCATTTAAAAAGCAAAGAAACAAACAACTTTGAAAGATGTAAGAATTACGAGCAAAATAATGATCAATCATGATTCTAGAAAACCAACAATAAAATATGCTGTCCTTTAAACAAGGGTGATAGATTAAGTCTATAAAATAAGACACAAACTCTCTCTCTCTCTCTCTCTCCTTCCCTCCCTCCCCTTGCCCCTCATATATGCATGCATGAATGTGTGTATGTGTGTGTGTGTGTGTGTGTGTGTGTGTGTGTGTGTGTGTGTGGTGTATAGCCATTCAGGAAATTTATTTTACTTGACTATGCCTACTTGTTACAAGAAATTTACTTTACTTTTCTTTCTTTTTTTTTCAATAAAGTGAGAGATGGGATGCAGAGAAAATGGATGTTTTATTTGAAAAAGAGAAGTATGGATGATATAGATGTGAAATCTCATATGAACTTTCAGATGCATTCACCATATTGCTAGTTTTAAATAAACTTTTATTTTACTACAAGAGACCTCTTAGGAGGTGAGAGTAACCTATAAAAGTGTGTGATGAGAAAAAGTCACATCAATAAATTTTTTTAATTTTAAAAAGAAATATTTTCTATATACATGTATATGTATACATATGTCTATATATGTGTATGCTGACTATATACATTTACATGTGTGTGTATATGTGTGTAGATGTATATATGAAGAAGTGTGTGTGTGTATGTGTTTGATGTGTGTGTGTGTGTGTGTGTGTGTGTATAATCCTTCCGGAGAAAGATTTTGGCAAGAGGCACAGGCCATCCTGAAGCTCAGAACCACAAGGCACCAAAACTCACAAATATAAAGGAGAAACTCACCTCCATGAAACATGGCCCGGTTACAGAGCTCTATCCAATTGTCACCTGCTCCCAGAAGAGCATCATATGCTATCATTGGTGCATCATGGCCCCTTCTTCCACCTCTACCTTCTGAACTCCATTTTCTGTAAGTCTGATGAAATGACCAACGTCAGTTATTTGAGCTTTAAAAAATCATTGAATAGGTTTAGCAGTTTTATTCTAGGTTGTTGTGTGGTTGTTTTAACTCCAAACTGATTTTGGGGGTACTTCAAAAGTCATGATCTGCATTTGGATAGATGAGAAAAACTAGACTGGGTAAAAACAAAGTTGACAATAATATCATTTTTTTAATAATAACAAAATTGATTTGATTTCATTGTGGCAGTCATGAAATGCCCAAACAGTAGTGTCATCTTACCTCCTAAACCTGACTGTGATTTTAACAGGGGAGAAGATTAGATCATTATTTTCATGACAATAAAGAATTCCTAGGAAAGAAATTCTTTCTATTAATGCAAGATAGAACATTCTTTGTGATTTCAATACCCAGAAGATTGAAATGTTAAATGACTTTCCCAAGGTCATAGAACCAATAAATGTCAGAGACAGGATTTATACCCAGGTCATCCTGAATTTAATGCAAATTCTCTATCCTCTATACCACTGTGCTATACTGCCTTTCACATTAATAGCCACTCCTAATTTGATACCTTTATTCCAAAGAATTCTTAATTCTTCTCCAACTCAGCTATATCATCTTTTTATCTTCATGATATCTCTTATGTGATATACAGGAGTAACATTCCAACAGACAGATGGAAACCTCAAGGGCAGAGCTATATTTGGGAATTTCTGCAACTTGGCAAGAATCAATAATTGTGTCCTCAGAAAAGTAACTAGGAAACAAGACCTCAGTTAAGAGGTAGTTAGTGGTGATTAGGGCAAGTGATTAGCCCATCATCTAGTAGTTTCCTATTTTACCTTATTATTCTTACTAACTAGGTGCTAAGCTCTGTTGTCTCTACACATTTGAAAGACTTCAAATTCTATCAACACTTGCTAAATATAGCACTGTGGGTAAATTTAGTAACCCTAGTGCAGAGAAAAGGTAATAGATGAGGGTACTGAAAAAAGCTAGGACTAAAATTCAAGCTTCCTGATTAACCAGTGTGGTGGTACAATATGCACATCAGACAATTTATCATTTTCCTGATATCTAATTGATCTATCTAATCTAATATCTAATCTAAGCCTATAGTCATTGTTTTGATTAAAAAGAATGAAAGAATGAAAAAGAAAGAATGAAAGGAAGCAAGGAAGGAAGGAAGGAAAGAAAGAAAGAAAGAAAGAAAGAAGGAAAGAAAGAAAGAAAGAAAGAAAGAAAGAAAGAAAGAAAGAAAGAAAGAAAGAAAGAAAGAAAGAAAGAAAGAAGGAAAGAAGGAAGAAAGAAGGAAGAAAGAAGGAAAGAAATTTAGAGGAACCCCTGAGAATTCTGTTTTGTATTTGAGTAACCATGGATAGTATAATCAATTTGTTTATCCAGGAGTATTCTAATTATGTTTTGGAAATAATTCATATTGAATAAAATTATGTGAAAACCACAAACAGAAACATTTAGTAGGCTGTGTGTTTAAAATATTTGATTTCCTAAAGCATTTTTATAAGAGTACTAGCAGGTATTCTTATCCCTGAATCTTTTTACCTAGGCTAGCAATCTATTCCCTGAAGGTATACCTTCAGGAATCCCTTATGGAATGCTATACAGACAGTTAATATTCTTAAGTTTTTCTGAAGGAAAATCATCAAGTTTACCTTGTCTCTCTCCTCTGCATCATAATGATCAGGAAAAGTGGCTTTACTATCTTGCTCTTCAGCAATTTTTCTCTCCTCCAAAAAAAACTGCCACTTGGCTTCAAAGTAAAACCAGTGTTCCTGGTATTCTAAATGTAAAGAAAATCAACAGTATATTCAATCTTAACAGAGCAATCATTCTGAATAAAGAGGTCACGAGAATAACTTTTTGGTGGTATCTTTGGTGTGTATGTATGTACATATATATATATATATATACACACACACACATATATATGTATATATACATATGTATATATATATATATATAATATGATATAATGTTAGGTTATCTTATATCATATAATATCATATATTACATATCATATCATATAATATTAATGCTATATACCTCTCCTGCAATCATTGGCCAAATCTCATTGATTCAGCCTGCAATACCACTTATCAGACTTGTAGTCCCTTCCCCTCCAGACTTTACATGAACACCTTAGTGCAGATGTTCTTTACTACCTGACTGAATTATTATAACTTCCTTACTTGTCTTCTAGCTTTAAGACTCTGGCTAAGCAACATTAAGAGGGTGAGGAGGGATGTGAAAACTCTTTTTGCTGTGTTTTCTTCCAACCTCTTAGAGTGCCTTTTACCTACTTCTCATCTGAGAAGAGTTCATTGCCTCTACTCACGCTGAGTCCTTTTTTTTTGCCTATTCATTTTTAAAAAATTAATGGGGTTTTTTGGTTTTAATATCACATTCATTTTCAAATATATACTCTTCCCTCTCTTCCTCAGTAAGCCAAGCCCATGCTTCAAACAAAAAATTTAAAAGAAAAAAAGAAATTTAACAAACCCAATATATATATATATAGACTGCAACTAACATCATATGAAATGTGAAATTTCATACCCAAAGTCTCCCACCCCTGCAAAGGAAGAAGTACATTTTTTCAATTATTCTCAATATCTAAGATAGATCATAATTATATACTGTCTTCTCACTTTCTCTCTTCATTCCCTCAACTCTCCTCACTCCCAGCCCTCAGTCCATCCCTTCACCAACAATTAGCTATCTCTCCCATCTCCCCCATTCATCTTTCTCATTCCCACCCAAACTTTGATTAAGTTATGTACTTAACCCATTCCTAGTTCCTTGGTTTCAGTTCTTCAGTCTCAATCTCTCATTCCTTATCTAATTCCTTATCCCAAATTTCAACTTTAGCCTTCTCCCTCCTACAGAGGGAAGGGACCCCTATAATTTGGTATTTTATATTACTGCTGGATTAACCTTCAATTTTGCACTAGAATAAATCTCCTTACAGTATTAAAAACCTTTAATAGCTTCTTATTGCCTTCTGACTACTCTCTAAATTTCTTAATCTGTCATTCAAGGTCTACTACAATTTGGTATTACCAGACCTTTCTGGCCTTAAGTCATTTTCCCTTTATTTATGCTCCAGGACACAAGACCATCTATAATACACTTTGCCAGGGGTCAGCAAACTACTGCCCAAGGGCCAAGTCTAACCTCCTCCTAATTTTATACAGCCCCAGCTAAGAATGGCATTTACCTTTTAAAACACAATAAAGTTCCATTTAAAAATACAAAAATCATTCTTAGCTGGGGAAATGTAATATTGTGGGAGGATTACAGTATGCTAACCCCTACTTAATTTGCTACTCTCTTTTCTCTCTCTCTGTGTGTGTGTGTGTGTGTGTGTGTGTGTGTGTGTCTTTGCTCATTTTGCTCCTCATTCTTGGAATGCTTTCTTCATCCTCTCTCTTGCCCCCTTCTCTGTCCCATGAAATTCTATCCATCTTTCAAGATTCAGTTCAAAGGCAGCATTCTACAATTCTTGCCAATTGAAAATGATCTTGTTCTCTTTAGACCTCATATAACCTTGTTTATGCCTCTCACATACTCATGTTCCATTTTGTACTATAATTATTTGTGTATGGGTTGTATTTATGAGATTGTAAAAGCCAAAATTCCAGTGCTATTCATAAGAACAGACCCTAAAATCTGAAATAATTTTAGAAAGAAATTTATTAGGTCATTTGGTAGAGGAGAGGGCTAACTTTTTCTCTACCAAAGGACTTAATAGATTTCTATCTGATGCCTTTCTGGTATCTAATGCATAACGCTCTGTATTCAGTAGATGTTTGTCTTTCATTCCCAAAGAGGATCACAACATCAGGACCATGGCAAGCACATGGATCCAATTTGAGTGAGGGGTGCTGTGCTAAGCCACCAGTCTCACTTTTTCCACCAGAGCCATCTAGGTCAGACCTATATCAGGATGACTGGAGATGGCCCTGAATGTGAGGCAATCAGGGCTAAATGACTTGGCCAAGGTCGCACAGCTAGTAAGAGTCAAATGTATGAGGCTGGATTTGAACTCCTGTCCTCCTGACTCCAAAGTCAGTGCTTATCCATTGGGTCACCTAATAGATGTTTGTTGATAGGAATGTTGTCATAATTCTGCTTTTTAAGGGCAGCTCCCAACAGACATCATGGTGCAATGAGAAAAAAAAGCCAGAGTAAAACCATTGGAATTGAATCAAGACCTGGGGTTTCACCCATAACTCTGCTACTTGACCAGGGAATATGACCTTGGATAAGATCCTTAATTCAAGATTCAGTTCATCTGTTATTGGGAGACCTAAAAAAGATCACACATGTAAAACTCTGTTGTTTAAAATGTTCTGTAAGTAATTATAACTATCATTCTTCTTCTTAATATTATTACCACCATCATTAATGGTAATAATAAAATCTAACAACAACAATGATGACAACAACAGCAATAATGACCTTACTCTTCTGGCACAGTTTGAACTCTAACTCTGTAACTCTGACAGGGTCTATCAAACTGGAAGGCATGGTCTGTTGTCCATGGACCAGTCTAGCTGACTGCAGAGGGATTTATATTCATAAGATTGTCCATGAAATGATTAGTATTTGATGAATCAATAGGTGGAATTAAGAAAATCTGGTCATAGAATTCAAGGATACCTGGATTACAATCCTGCCCTCAAGTCACTTCTATGAACCTCGGTTTCCTCACATGTAAAATGGGGATAATAGTAATTTCAGAAACTCATCAAAGTGATCATGGTAACCTTTAATGGACTATTCAATTTAAATATTAAAAAATTATTTTTCTTAATATTAATATCATCATTGAAACAACCTTCATTTGGTTTCTGTTTCTAGCTTTTAGCTAGAAGCCTTCTCTATCTACTCTTTGAGTTGTTATTGCTCTCTCCCTCTCCAAATTGCTTCTGTTTATCAGTGTCCAAGTGATAGTCTCCCAAAAGAATGTAAACACTTTGAGGGTCAATATTTTTGAACCTGTATTCTGATAACTGGCATAGGGCTCTGAGTGTGCTTAATATGTATTGACTGAACTGAATTGAGTATTATTTTGACCACAGGTTTTAAAGACATATTTTACTAATGGTAAGTGACCGCATCAGTGGAGAATTACCTACACTGAACCATTATAAACTGGAAACACATTTTACTAATAGTACTATAGACTTTTTTCTCTGTGAAATGTATATTCTGAGTTCCAGACTTCAGAAATAATCATTAAACATTTTTTAACTGCCTGCTATATGCTAGACACTGTCCAAGCACTAGAATGCAAAGAAAGACAAAACAATCCTTGCCCTTGAGGTGTTACTTAATCACTTCCACATTTGCCTGTAGGTCAGTAGGAGCTATTATTTGATGGAGGAGAGGGCTAACAATGGATAGGGGTTTAGGAATTGATAATAAAGATTTCAGAGTAGGTTAAAAAAACTGAAAATTAACTTGGAATTGAAGAAAGTAAGGAGCAGCAATTAAGGAGTGAGTGAGGTGGTCATGGAATATGGAACTGGATGGGAATGGAGATCTGGAGTGGGGAGGGGTTGGGGAGTGAAGAATTGGGATGAAGGCTTAAGGAGATTGTGAGGTAGCACAGTAATAAACATCCTTCTTTCTTTCCTCCCCACTCCCACCCCAACCTTGGTGTTCCAGGGAAGGTGGGGTGAGAACACATGTTTTACCCAAAATGGCAGTTCCAGTTGTGGTGAGACAGAGCTGACAGAGGCTTCTGGTTACTGCTACAATAAAATAGGCACTAACTAGAATCTGACAACTCTGAAATCCCGGGGAGTGCATCAATTGTAAAATGGGAGAACAAAAATTGAAATCCTGCCTCTGATTTCATACTTCCTGTGTGACCTTGGCCAGACTGATTTACCTGCTAAGCCTCAGGTTCTCTTACATAAAATAAGGAGATTAAACTAAATGCCTTGTGAAGTCTCTTTCAGATCTATAGTTATGAGAACTGGAGAGCCTTAGACCCTACTCAACTGGGCAGTATTTGTATACCAGAGCTACATATAAATTCTGGTTTCATAAATTCATAACTGCTTGGATATTTTAATATGCTTGTATTGTATTTGTAAGATGTGATCATTAACAATAAGCATCTACTAAAAAAATAAAAAGTGAGAAAGCAGGGAGAGAGAAAACATTATTCCAGAACTACTTGATTGAACTTTGAAAATGGAGGCATTAACATACCTTTGCTTAAATTTTGCAGCATGTTTTCATCAATATAAAAGATATTAAATGTCAGATTAGCTGTGAATCCCACTAATAGAATGCTTACAAATTGAGAAAGATAGAAAGTTTCATTTAGTCTGGTTAATAGACTAAAACACATTTCCAGAAATGCTTAAGTATCTATTCTAAGGTCACTCTACCAAGCAAGAAGAGATTTAGATTGCACATTTACTAGCATGTACTGCCCATAAATACATTCCATCTCCTTTAGAAAATAAAAGTAGCTGTGTGTGTGTGTGTGTGTGTGTGTGTGTGTGTGTGTGTGTGTGTGTGTGTGTGTGTGTAGAGAGAGAATCCCATAGCAAAATTGATTTTGCAATCTGCTAATGCTCTTAGCATTTCAAATGTTCAATAAGTTCTCTTAGAACATTGTTACCATTATCCCTTATTATATCTCAAGTCTTTCTGATCCCATTTTTTAGTTGGAAAGAGTGAAATAGAGATATTAAGCCACTTGTTCTAGACTGTCCCCAAAATTCATAGGAGATGTAGACTTTGAAGTCACAATCTCAGGTCCTTCATCTGTAAAATGTGGAAATTGTGGAACCTATTGCCAAAAGTTGTTGTGAGGATCAATTGAGATAACATATCTCAGTTTATGTTGTTGCTGTTGGGGTTTTTTTTGCAGAGCAATGGGGTTAAGTGACTTGCCCAAGGTCACACTAGATAATTATTAAGTGTCTGAGGCCCGATTTAAACTGGGTCCTACTGACCCCAGGGCCAGTACTCTATCCACTGTACCACCTAGCTGCCCTGGTATAACATATATCAAAAGACACTTTGTAAATCTTAAAGCATTATGTAAATGCTGTTATTATTGTTGCTCAAGGTCATACAAGTAAAAGATGGTAAAGTGGATAGAGTGCTAGGCTTAAAGTCAGGATGGCATCTTCCTGAATTTAAATCTGGCCTCAGACATTTGCAAGTTATGTGTCCCTGGGCAAGTCACTTAACCCTGTTTGCCTCAGTTTCCTCATCTGTAAAATGAGCTGGAGAAAGAAATAGCAAACCACTCCAGTATATTTGTCAAGAAAATTCCAAATGGGGTCAGAAAGAATCAGACAAGACTGAAAAGCAACTGAAAAGTATCATTACAAGTAGTATCAGAGGAAAGATTTGAAATAAGGTTCATCTAACTCTAGAGTCCATACATTTGCCCCATATACTCCTCCTCCTGGGTGCCACTCATTTAGCAGAATAGCAGGAAAGGAAAAGTGGCAGGAGAAGGGACTGGTGCCAGAGGTCTTGAGCTGTCACAACTGAAAGAATAGCTTTTGAGAGGCTTTCAAGGTCTTAGTGGAAATGATTACTATGTTCTTAGAAATCATTGGCTTGATGGGACAGCTTGGTGGAGACATGGATAGAGCAGCTGCCCTGGAGTCAGGAGGACCTGATTTCAAATCCAGCCTCAGACACTTAATAATTACCTGGCTGTGTGGCCTTTGGCAAGCCACTTAACCCCATTTGCCTTGCAAAAATCTAAAAAACAAAAATTACCTAGCTGTGTGACCTTGGGCAAGTCGTTTAATTCCATTGGCTTGCAAAAAAACAACAACAACAACAAAAAAAAATCATTTGGACATACCAATAGATTATCAATTAAGGGCTTTCTGGGTCTGAGAGAAGTCATTGTCTTGATATATTTAATTGTTTTTGCTTCTATGAGCATGAGCACTGAATCAATTAAATTTAGATAGTGTGATCAACTCCATTATATTATGCTAGTTTGAGTAAATGAAATGCAGTATCAAAGTAAGAAGAGTTTTCTTGGTGAATGGAGACTAATTCAAAGTCCAATGAGAAAAAAAACTGTCACCCACAAAAGGGGTACTACCAAGCGATAGACGTAGTAAGTCTGAGAAGCAGAGCAGCTAGGTTGGTATACTGAATAAAATCTCAACCTTAGAGATGGGAAGACCTGATTTTGAATTGTCTCAAACACTTTGTAGCTAAGTAACCATTGACAAGACATTTAATCTCTCTCAGTGTCATCTATAAAATAAAGATAATAATATCTACTTCACAGAGTTGGTACAAAGATCAAATGAAATAACATATGTAAAGTAATTTTTATAAGCCTTAAAGAGCTACATGAGTACCTGTTATTAACTACAGGTGTTCTCAACTGAATGCTCTTTGATGTTGGGTGGAATGAATAACCACTATGAGGTGGAGCTACCAGTCCCAGATCCTTATTAACAAATAAGGTCAGGTATCTTGGCAGCTGTGCTTTCTGGTAGTTTAAGAGATAAACAGTAGTAAAAAATATAAACCATTGTTAGGTCACAGATGGGTTCTTCAGAATTAAGTGGTATATATCAAAAACTCGGAAATGAAAAACTGATTAGATTTTTTTTAAAAAGTAGAGGCCAGGGGCAGCTAGGTGGCGCAGTGAATAGAGCACCGGCCTTGGAGTCAGGAGTACCTGGGTTCAAATCTGGCCTCAGACACTTAATAATTACCTAGCCGTGTGGCCTTAGGCAAGCCACTTAACCCCATTGCCTTGAAAAATCTAAAAAAAAAAAGTAGAGGCCATTTAGAAGGGAATCCTGGTTTAGTAAAATAAGGATAAGGCAGAGTTGATTCATAAGTGACAGAATTTATCATGCCAATGAGCTCAGCTGTCAGATCTGTTCTCTCTGTATTCAGTCAATAATCTATCTGAGAGCCTCTTAGAAAATGTCATTTGGATCAGAGAATTATGGGAAAATAACATAAAAAAACTTTAGAGAGCAAGAGGAGGAACTTAATGAATATTTGTTGAGATGCTTTGATTGATCAAAGAGGTGCTTCCTTAGCAATAGCAATAATTATAGGGGTTTTTTTTTTTTTTTGCTTTAAACTAGTTCTAAGATAAGAAACCAAAATATAGTGTTATTTAGCAAAGGCCAAAATTTTAACAGAACCTCTGTCTTAACTTTGAGAATGAAAGTACAGGACCAAAAACAATTAGTAAATTTGTTAATTGTTCATTCTTTCTACAAACATTGACATACATAAATAGATATTTAAGAAAAGAATCTATAATTCCAAATTCTCTCTCTCTCTCTCTCTCTCTCTCTCCCTCTCTTCTATCACTTTTTTCCTCTCTTTCCTTCTTTCTCTATTTCTCTCTCCTCCCCTTCTTCCTCTATTTTTAGTCTTTTTCTCCATCTCTCCTTCTCCTTCTCCCTTTCTCTCTGTTTTTCTGTCTCTTTCCTTCCATCTTTCCTTCTCTCTTTTTTCATTCCCTCCTCCATTCTTAGCTACCATAGTCCTTGCACTATGATATACCATACAGATGTCCATTCCATCACTGGCTCTGTACTTGAAGCCATTCCAGTTTGTAGGACCAGATCTTACCCACTATTGCTATAGCATTAGAGAACACAGAATCACCTCTATAACATGATGAGATGTTAAAATTGGACTTGAATGAAATCTATGCATGACTACTGGGGGGGGTGGGGAAGAATTACATGATCCCTGAGAAGGACCTCAGTAAATTATCTATGCCCCTATTTCATGATAGTATAGAACTGGAGTCATATGAGGAAAATTAACCACTCAGAAAAAAATTTAAAATAAACATCAGTCTTAATATTCCATCTTAAGTATCTTGAAATCAAGTCAATTTATTAAATAAGAACTGACCCACAGCTCTCATGGCAATATTATAGCTATATGAAAATATAGCATACCCATAAAATATTTTGAAATCATTCTTGAAATTTGATTGGATCAGGGGAACTAATGACTCTGGTTAATGACATTATTTCCTAAGCATCTACTTACAATGTAGTTTAAGGCTTTCTCTGATGCTTGGCTGAAGCTAGACAACAAAGAGGCCGATGAGTTTGTTGATGTGAATCAATTTGTGTTATTCTCAATGCATATTCTCATTAAATATTCTTTCCCTGCTTTTTGCTAAGTAAAATCTACTTTTAACAGCCAAATCACTTAGAGGTATCTCATTTCAATCCAATATGGAATATAAACTACTGGGACATTGGTCCAAGTTTGGCCTAGCTTAGAAAAATATGAATTAAGGCTGTTACCTTCTTGCCAACAACAATACACCATTCTCACCTGCCATATGTCGAATAGTCTTTTTACAGAATTCTTCAGCCATTGGCACCACTCTCATCATATCTCTCCCCCACTGCACAAGCGGTTTTCCTTGGATGGCATAAGAAACAAAGAGAGCTGTGCATAGGGACCCCAGGAAACCTAGATATTTGGAAAAATAGCAGAAAAGAAAAAAGAGAATAAAAGGTGGTGACAACTTTATCATCTAATCAGGAAGAAATTATTAACTGGCATCCTCTTTTGTACAGTTCTGAGTTTATTTAATCAAGTCAGCCAACAAACATTTATTAAATGCCTAATTATGATAAGAGTATCTAGATGTTGCAGTGGATATAGTGTTGATTCTGGTGTCAGGAGGACCTGAGTACAAATCCTGTCTCAGATACTTACAAGCTGTGTAACCCTGAACAAAGTCCTTTACACTGTTTGCCTCAGTTTCATCATCTATAAAATGAGAAGGAAATGGCAAATCACTCTAGTATCTTTACCAAGAAAATCCTAAAAAGGTCACAAAGAGTTGGATATGACTAATTGATCAAAAAAAAAAAAGATGTGATAGGTGCTGGGAATATAAAAGCAACAGTGAAATAATCCCTGGTCTCAAGGGGCTTCTGTTCTCTTGGGGGAAATAACATATATACTCTAAAGTATAAACAAAATATATATACAAAGAAAGGACAAGATTGTTTTGGTAGGAAAGGCATCAATACAAGTGGGAGGATCAGAAAAGGTTTCATTTAGAAGTGGTGCTTGAAGTAAAAAATTCTGAGAGGAGAGAGAATAATCGAGAATAGCATCTAAATGGAAGATTTCCAAAGAGCCAAGAGGATTTTTCATGTGAGTGGATGTTCTATGTGTCAGCACCTTTAGATAAATTCAGAATAGACTCTGCTATTGCACTGTTATCAGAACTCCCCTCCACATGACCATACTACAGGCAACTGTCCTATTTGCTGTCCCATAAATGCTTTCCCTCTAAGCTTCAGCTGATCTCTTCCTTGAAATGCTCTAAATGTTGAGGTGATTCTTGGCCAGACACAGATCACATTTGATGCTCTTTAAAGTCCCTTCAAACACTGAGATTCTATGATACTTTGAAACCCTGCCCTTCCCTCAGGGCTCATATCAAATTCCATTGCTGTAATAGAACTATCCTTGATCCTTTTCCCATACCCCACCCATAAGGATCCTTCCCCTCTTTGACTTTGTGTTATACTTGGTTGTCATCTCTTACAAGTCTCTATATTTTAGTTCTTTGCATTTAGCATAACCCCTTACCAAGTTATGAGCTCTGTAAAGACAGACATCATGCCTTAGATTGCACAGTAGATAGATTAGTGACCCCGGAGTCAGGAAGACATGAGTTCAAATCTGTCTCAAACACTTAGTAGCTGTGTGATTCTGGGCAAGTCACTTAATCCCTCTCTGCCTCAGTTATAAAATAACTTCTTTCCTAGAATTGTTCTGAGAATCAAATGAAATAATAACTAAGTGTTTAGCACAATGCCTGGACATAGTTATTATTATAGTTATTAGTTATTATTAGTATTTGACCTCTGTCTCTTCTCTGGTGCCTAGTACATTGCTCTGTATACATTAGTTGCTTATAAGTCTGCAAGACAAGAACCAATCCTTTTCTTGTATATTTTCTGCAGGTTAGTTTAATAAGATACACAATGTATAATTCCTTTATTCAAATTCCATTAAATAAATATGATGCTGAAAAGTCAATAGCTATAAATATTTCCGCCTGTTTCTGAGTTAATGGGCATCAACATATGAGATGGTAAATTAGGCTTTAATTTTTTATAAATTTAAAAAAATAATTTAAAATCTTTTTGAATATTTTACCCTGTATGTACCAATGTACTAAATTTTTCATCTTTGATTTGTTCTGTTATATTTTTGGACTAGTTCTTGGCCACAAATCAGGAACTTCCCAAATGTTTTCTTGTTTAAAAGGGTTTTCTATCCTAGATAACAGTGCTCTAAACTTTTTTTTCTTCTAACTTTCTTTGGCTAAATGTTACATCACAGTTGGTGGGATAAACTTTTTTTCTTAAATCTGTTGGGATTAAAATTCATATAAATCTGGGAATATGTGCTTAAGCAAAGCACACTTATGAAGCATAAATAAGAAAAAATAAAAATAAAATCCCAGCATTCAAGTAGTTTGGACAGAGAAAAATCTTATCATCCACAGACTCTAAATAGCAAGAAGACCAGAATTCATGCAAATGTTCTTTAAAAGTGTTTTTCTTGATGTGTTGTTTTGATTTTTTGGGCGGGGGAAGGGAAAGTGAATTCTTCAAACTAAAATGGATTAACTTTATTTTGTCTCTTCCAAATTTTTATGGCACATTATTGAAGGGATGTCATGAGCACTTTGAAAGAGAAGTGGTTATCTCTGCAAGCCTATCTGGGTTTAGAAAGAAAGTGGTATGCTAGACTAATTTTATTTCTTTTTTATTAGGCTGCTTATTAGTAGATCAGAGAAATATTATCAGCACAGGGTATCAGGATTTCATAATGGCAACTGAAAAAAGTTTCTATTGGTATCTTTGTGGATGAGATAGGGAAATATAGTCTGAAATCTAGAATCTCAAATGATTTGATCCAAAGAGTTCTGATTGAGATATAAGCTCCTTCTAATCCTTGAAGGAAATCTCTAGTAGAATACCCTATGGCTTCCTTCAATTCTGGATACCACATCTTAGGAAGAACCTTGATAAGTTGTTGTTAATCCTTCATTTTGGAAGAGGAGCAATGTTATCTCAGAGCGATGTCTTAGCGAGCATGTGAGTTGGATTTCAGTGAGACAAAGTTGCACAAAGTCATCACACTCTCTCTTCCAAAGTCATCAAAGTCCAGTGGCAAGACAAAAGTCAAGACAATGACCCACAAAGCAGTGGATGACCTTGGCATTTCCATGTCTGACCAGGCTCTAAGCATTCCACAGTGCCTGCTTCAGTCACTTTCATGGCTATTGGAGCAAACTATTCTTATCCACACATTCTGAGAATGGAAGTCTTCACATTCTTGGGATAGACATCTCCCTAGCCAATGTGATTGAAGACCCTCAGCTTGCTTTAGCAGAAACATCTGCTGAGATAGTTTTACCAGGGTGTGACTACTGTTTATATTATAGCTTCTTGGAGTCACAGGTGACAGTTGAGATGAACACCAAAGGTGGGTGAACATCCCTGAAAAGAGTTCAGCAAACTCTCACATCAAAGATGCTAGTCCTCCTTGAATACCTCAAACCCCATCTTGACAAGCCAAAGAACATCTAAAGGAAGGTGATCAGTAAATGTTAAGATGACTCAGAATAACATCACATGAATATCTGTTAAAGAAACTAGTATCGGGGTGGCTAGGTGGCGCAGTGGATAAAGCACCGGCCCTGGAGTCAGGAGTACCTGGGTTCAAATCTGTTCTCAGACACTTAATAATTACCTAGCTGTGTGGCCTTGGGCAAGCCACTTAACCCCATTTGCCTTGCAAAAACCTAAAAAAAAAAACTAGTAACATTTAATCTATCAGAGAGAATATTTTAGGGATTTTAGGGCAACTAGATGGCATAGTGATAGAACACGAGGTCTGGAGTTAGGAAGACCTGAGTTCAAATCCAGACTAGACATTTACTAGCTGTATGACCCCCAAGCAAGTGACTTAATTCTGTTTGCTTCAGTTTCCTCATCATAAAATGATCTGGGGAAGGAAATGGCAAATCACTCTAATGTCTTTACCAAGAAAACCTCAAAATGGGTCACAAAGACTTAGGTGGATTCATCTTATTTATTTGCCAGAGCATAAAATTTCAGGGACATTTCAGAACTCAGAGACTAAGAAACAAAATGATGATGATGATGATTGTCCTTTGTTCTCGAAGAAGACCATTACATCAGGAATATATGCCATGACAAGCACATGAATGGGATTTGAGTGAAGAAGTGCTGTGCTAAGTCACCAGCCTCACTTTCTCCTCCAGAGCCATCTGGGTCCAGTGACCAGATATGAATCAGGATGACCTGGAGATGGCCCTGGTTGCAAGGCAATCAGGGTTAAGTGACTTGCCTAACCTCACACAGCTAGTAAGTGTCAAGTGTCTGAGGCTAGATTCTAACTCCCATTCTCCTGACTCCACTGTGTCATCTAGCTGCTTTTTTTAAGAAACAGAATATTTTTAGAATAAATATAAATAAACTCTTTTTGGCATTGTGACCTCAACTACCTTCCCAGCCTTATTATATAGTATTCCTTTCATATATCATCATATACAGATATAATTATATATAATTCCCTTTCAGCATACTGGACTTCTTAGTGTTCTTTCTTCTGTGGTACTTCATCTCTATGTGCTTGTAATAGCTTTCTCCATGTACTTCTTTTTTTTGGCAAGGCAATGGGGTTAAGTGACTTGCTCAATCATTAAGTGTCTGAAGCTGGATTTGAACTCAGATACTCCTGACTCTAAGGCTGGTGCTCTATCCATTGAGCCATCTAGCAGCACCCCATGCACTTCTTAAAACTCCTAATTTCCTTCCTAGCTCTGCTTAGCCATCTCTTTCCACATGAAGTCTTTCATGTTGTCCCTCCCCCTCCCCAGCTGTTATTGCTTTCGAATGATTTTGTACTTATTTTGTACACAGTATCTAGCTAGATTGTTTGCTCTCTGAGGGCAAGGACTGTTTCACTTTTGTTTCCTAGCATGGAGCATACTGAAGATTAATCAACTTTTGTTGATTGATAAATTGATTGACTTGTTTTATTTTGCCCCAATAACAAAAACATAACAATAGTAATAGGTAACAATTATGGAGTGCTTACTATACAGTCCTTGATGATTATCATCTCATTTGATCCCACAATAATCCTGCAAGGTAGGTACTATTATTAACTCCATTTTGCAGATGAGGACACTAGGACAAATTCAGTGACTTGTCAGGATCACACAGTTTTTAAGTGTCTGAGGTCAGATTTGAACCCAAGTCTTTTTCTGATTCCAGGTCAAGTGCTCTAACCATTGTACCACAAAACTGTCCACCTATAAGGGACTAATGGAGCAAAGAATAGATTTTAATTGGGGGGAAAAACTTTCTAATAATTGTTGTTGTTCAGTTGCTCAGTCATGTCTGAGTTTTTGTGATGCCATTTGGGGTTTCCCTGGCAAAGATATTAAAGTAGTTTGCCATTTCCTTCTCTACTAATTTCTTTTTTCCAACAATTACAGAAATGGAACAAGAAATGGAATGAGTTATTTTAGAAGACAGTGAGTTCCCTATCACTGGAGGTTATCAGAGGCTGGATGATTACATGGCAACAATATGAAAGAGGGCACTTCTACTCATGTTCAAATACAAGTCTTAAATACAAAATACAATATAAGACTTCCCACAATGAAATTCTAATATTCTATACATGTAGGTGATCCTACTGATGTTGGTTCTCAGCAGGAAGACAAGTATTTTGAATTGTTTTGTCCAAAGGGGTAACAAATCTGTCTTAATTTATCTGTGTTCTCTTGTTCCCCACTTTCTACATTTATAAGAGAATGGGTGGGTATTAGGAATTGGCAATATTTATGAAATAAATGCCCATGTAGGGATCAGAACTGTGATCTTTTTTGTTGCTCTTCAGTCATTTTCAGTTGTATGCAATTCTTTGTAACGCCATTTGAGGTTTTCTTGGCAAAGACACTGGAGTATTTTGTCATATCACTCATCTTACAGATAAGGAAACTGAGGCAAATGGGGTTACAGTTTCCTGTAAAATCAACTGAAGAGGAAATAGTAAACCATTCCAGTATCATTGCCAAGAAAACCCCAAATGGGGTCACAAAGACAACTGAAACAAATGGACAACATTATTATGTGCTAAGCCCTGTGGATATAAAAAAAAAAAAAATCAAGGACTTCATCATCTAGAGAGGAGATGACATGCAAAGAACTACATACAAATAAACTAAATAAAGATATGTAGGAAATAATCAACAGAGGAACAGCAATAGAATTAAGAGGGATTTGTAAAGGCTTCCTGTAGAAGATAAATTTTTTTCATCTTACCAAAACCAATACATACTTGGCTAAAAGTCTTTCTCAGAATTTTTATCTGTCTCAAAAGCATTGATTATGGACCATTTCAAAAGATGGAGTTTAGAGTTGATGAAACAAATATGTTCTAATTGGCTCTGTAAATTCATGGTGCCTAATTGTCCTTTTGAATCCCATAATGTCACTTTACTTCCCCCCATGGAATGTTCTAGTCTTCTGAGAACACATCACAATAAAAATAGTGATGCTTGCTGTTGAAGTTCATGTTTAAAAAAAAGAGAACAAAGTTTTGAAAAAATACACAACTACTCCAGTTTCAAGCCATAAAATTACTTTAGAATGTAGTCATAATGCTGATATAAGATATGTAGCTACAGGGGCAGCTAGGTGGGGCAGTGGATAGAGCACTGGCCTTGGAGTCAGGAGTACCTGAGTTCAAATCCGACCTCAGACACTTAATAATTATCTAGTCATGTGGCCTTGGGCAAGCCACTTAACCCCATTGCCTTGCAAAATCTAAAACATAAAAAAAAATATGTAGCTACAGTTAAAATACTTTGAAATGCAAATCTTCTTGAAAAAGAAGAGTTTATAATATATTAGCAAAGCGCTATAGGAATCCTACTTTTATGTTGCCAGTTTCCTTCTTTTTTATAATAGTTTTAATTAAATAATATAAAAGATCATATCATATTATATAATAAATTTTAGATTGTAAAAGGTATGTAAATACTAGATAAAATATAGGATAAAATAATTTACATTAAATAATAATTTAGATTTCACATGAAATATAATTTATATTTTATATAAAATAATATTTAATTTTTAAGCAATTGAAACACATAGAAGATGCTCAATTTCAGAAAAGGAAAAATTTGAGTGTCCACCAATTGAAGTATTAAAATTGATGCTGAAAAAAAACAATATATACAAGTTCAATGGAATAGTATCATGAGATTAAAAATGATGAATATGAAAAATTTAGAAATATGTGAATAACCTAAACCAAGAGAATAATATATGTAATGAGTACAAAATATAAAAGAAAAGGTCACTAAAAGTAATCTGAACTTTGAGTAATGCAAAAACCAGTGAGGACCTATAGAAATTTTAATAAAATATTCCTTTTCTTTCATAACTGAGCAATGTGGGGTTTTTAGAATAAGATACTGTAAGTACTTTCAGATAAGGTTTCTGTATGGAATATTTTTGCTTAATTTTTTTAGGGTTTAATATGGTGGATAGACATGGAAAATGATTGATATTAAGGCAAAAATCACCAATGATTTTTAATTGAAGATGTAGTGCTTAGAATAAAATACTAAAAATGAAAAAAGAGTTTGTATTATATACTTTTATGTTTTAATTTGGAGAATTTTAGAAGCCAGTTTATTGTTTAGGCTATCATGAACATTAATGATACATTTAATATTATGGAATTCATAGTTCACCCCATGAATAAAAGTCTGCTCTAGTTTTATTGAATGCCATTTCAAATCTTTCTATTTCAGTCTGTTGAGCTGGCATTTTTAGTCACACCCCTTCACAACATTATTTTATGTGGATGATATTAAAATTAGCGTCAAGGCAAATAAACCCAAAGAAGATATTTATAAGAAGACATAACTCTCCATGAGGGGAGGAGTTGGAGGAGGAGGAGGAGGAGGAAACCAAGTATTGAGCATATATTGACAGAATATTTTTAAAAATGTATTGATTGTCTTTACTGGGGAGGGGAGATACAGAGGGAAATTCAGACTTTTTAGAAATAAAAGATAGCAATAAGATATGAATATCAAGGGCAGTCTTGAAGGAAAAAGAAGTCTGAAAAGAGTAACATGGGGCCTGAGAGAGTATACTTTGCTTTGATATAAGGGCCAGGTTATATGAATAAGCATTTACTGAGTTTATCTGTCAGTGTGTTTATCATGAGATGGTTTACCATATCAGGTTACTTGCTGACAAGGGGAGGGGTGAGGGAAGGGAAGAGGGAGAAGAATGTGCTACTCAAAATCTTATTTAAAAATGAGTATGGAAGCTTTCTTTACATGTAATTGAGAAAGAAAGAAAAAAAAATCACATTTATCTCTTTCTCTCATCTGCAAATCAATTCCCTAGTTATTTCCTGGTAGCTAAGAGATGTCTTAGCTGTAAATTGTCATATCCTTGAGATGACTGTGTTTCCAGCTATTGCAGTCTTTTCTCCAATGACAATCTGCTGTATTGTATAATACTTGTTCTGAGTGCCCACACATTCACATATATTTTATGCATATGAGTTTATATTTATACATGTATGTGTATACATACATATGAAAAATTTATATGGATTTTTCAAAAAGAGGATACTGTACTTAAAATTATTGATATTTAAATAGATTTGAGGTCTCATTAACACGGGTATTCCCTCCATTAATGCAGATTGTTTTGTTAATGTGTCATTCTTGTTTATAATTAGATCAAACTAAGATACTTCTTCTGGTTACTTTTTCTGATCCTTTGAGATGAGGGAGGATGAAGTGTCTTCTTACACTCTGTTACAGGGAGTATATTCAAACTGTAAATTAAAAGGTACCAATAGGAGAGAGAAAAATGACAAACAGGAGAGAAAATGACAATAAAGATAAGCCATTCTGCCAGGTGGAATAATCTAGACTCCAGATTAGGTAATGTGTGGAGGCACAGGATTTCTGATTTCATTCTGGGGAAGAAGTAAAGAGTGGGTTCTTGGTTAGCCTGGGATCAGAGAATCCTAGCAACATCTCATCCAACAGATTAGCAATTCATTGTAACGCAGTCATTACCTGTTGGATGATTGTGAGTCATTCGCCCACACTCAATGCTCACTTCAATGAGTGTCTCCAACCTCTCAGGTTTCCAATATCTCATACCGATGCACATGGCTTTGGTGGCAGCTCCAAATCCTGAACCTATATAAAAATTTCATTTAAAAGTTTTAAGCATCCATGTTGTCTTTGCCTCTACAGTTCTGATGGTTCAAATCCTACTTTTATTTCAAAGCACAGGTAAAAGTCTATCTTAGTTCTTTCTGACCTTTCCCAAAAGAAACTTGTCCTCTGTTCTCTGAACTCTGACATTTCTTTTTTCATTGTCTACAATGCATTGTGCTCTCATAATCTGTTTTGATTTATATGTCTTTGCTGAATTGGATCTTATTTCCCCCTGCTAAATTCTAAATTCCCTGAGGACTCCATCGTCCCTAGGACAGTGTCTTGCCCAGGAGTATGCTTGTAGGAAACTCTAACTTTAATTTTTCAGTGTTAGCAATTACACATCAGAAATCAACAATTGGAGACAGTTAGGTGGGCACAGTGGATCAAGCATTGGTCTTGGAGTTAAGAGTCAAAATTAGCTTTAGACTTGATACTTACTAGCTGTGTGACCTGGAGCAAGTCATTTAATTCCTTTGTCTCACAAAAATAAAATCCAAACAAATCAGCAATTGCTGCAAATTAGGGCTTGATTTGTTGTATTATTAATTGACTAGATTTAAGAATGCAGCTTAAACTTTAAAAAGGAGTGAATAAATACATTGTCCCCCAGAGCCCAGTGGTTAAAGTCATCTAGGTGGCACAGTGGATAGAATGTTACACCTGAAGTCAAGAAGACTTCTCTTCTTAAAATCTGGCTATATGACCCTGGGCAAGTCAACCTATTTACATGTTTCCTCATTTGGGTAATGAGCTGGAGAAGATAATGGCAAACCACATCAATATTTTGCCAAGAAAACTCCAAATGGGGTCATGAAGAATTGGATATAACTGAGCAACAACCATCACCAGCATATTCTGTACTGTTCTATAAATATAAATTGAGCTCAGCAAGAGCAAAAGGAATGAAGTCATCGCAAGACTGAAGGACTGGTGACTGGAGGAGAAACATGAAGAGGTGGAAGCAGAAGATAACTGGCATCTATATAGAGTTTTAGGGTGTGCAAAATGTTTTTCACCCATTACTTCATTTGAGCCTCAGAACATTCCAGGATTTAGCATATATCCGCTAAAGTTAACTGAATGAGAATTCAGATATTTATCCTGAACTTGGAAAACATAAGAATTTAGGAATCTCATTGCAAACAACTCTGAAGCTAAGAGTACATTATTTAATTTCTAGAAGATTCAGTTCCCTTATCTATATAGAGGGGACTACTATAACTACACAATAATGACAACAAAATAACATATTGTTCTATAATTATATGGTTTACAAAATACCTTAAGGTTTTACTGAGGAGCAAATGAGATAATATATATTTTTTTCATGGATTTTCTGAAAGTTCTGGTTCTTAGGCTCCATTTTCTGTCTCTAGAATACATTTCCTCCTTATCTCTGTCATATGTAATTCCTAGATTCCCCTAATGCACAACTCATATGTGTTTTTTGCATAAATTCTAAAGGAAGCCTTTTCCTGTGAGGAAAGGACCTGTTTTTTCTTCTCAAATGGAATAATAATGTGTTCTCATCTAGTTTATACTTTTGATTTGTTGATGTGATCAAGAAGTCTGAGATTTCTGTCATTAATTGAAGGTGGCAGTGGACACTGCACTTCTACAATACTAAAAATATGAATTAAATTAAGGGATTTCAGATTTGAGAGTTGAGAAAATACATGGGGTAAATAAGAAATAGAGAGCTGGTATGTAGATTATACAGAATTAAACAGCTTCATGAAGAAAAGAAAAACAAACAAATAGTTCTTATTTATGTATACGATAAAATCCAAATTCCTTATCCTAACATCTAAGGTCTATCATAATTTGCCTTCTACCTTCCTCTTTAGCTTTATGGCCCACTAATCTCCTACTCAAACTCCCTGACCCATTCCTGTGTCTAGGAACTTTAAAATGTTTCATAATTGTATTTAAATATAATTTGTAATATGTGCATTTTATTTTATGCATTTAAAAACATTCTGAGAACAAATTATTAACCTATTTGAGAAGAATAATTTGCTTTGATCATTGATTTAAGAGAGTTGGCCCACATAGGAGGAAATATCTTGTGATTGTTTGAAAAAAAATCAGATACACCTCTGGAAAAAAATGTATAACATAACAAGCCAATTTGTAGTCCAGTAATAAATCAGTAGAATGATATTCAAATCTAATGATGAAGTATCTTGAGAGAGAATTGTACTTGGCAAGGGAAGGGGGAGTTACAAAGAGAGGAGAGAGTTTCTCCCCACCCTCTAGCTCTATGCAGTCTCTCTCTCTCTCTCTCTCTCTCTCTCTCTCTCTCTCTCTCTCTCTCTCTCTCTCTCTCTCTCTCTCTCTCCTCAGTTCTCATGGCTTTAGCTATCATTTCCATTTTGATCATTCCATGATTCAAAAATCTAGCTCCAATTTCTCCTCTGAATTTCATTACTCTAATTACTTATTGGCCATTTCAAACTGCATCTCTAAAAGGATTCCTTTTTGGGTCAGAGGGATTCTGGAAATGTGGTTTGAACATCCACATGTCATACTTTATTGTGGAAATTATGATATGTTCTGAGGGTGCATGTATATAGAACTTGGAATTTCCTTTTTAGCTATAGATTTTATTCCCTCACAGATTGGGATGTGATGTTTCAATATTAATATGCTCAGGGACACCTGTCCAGTTCATGGTAAACAGAGACTGTAACTACTGTGAATTCATTTTTTCATCCAAAACTCAAAAAATAGTATCCAAATATAATTATAGGGAGAAATCAACTTGGTAAACTATAACTTGTCAAGGATATCTACAATTATAACTATTATATATGTGAAAATTTCTGTGAGATCTTCCAAGTAGCATTACTTAAAAAATGTTATTTTTTGTACTGAGGGACAAGAAAGGATCCTAAAATAGAAACTTGTCTTATAAATGGATAATGAGGTAGTTAAGTGGTACAGTGGACAAATACCTGGTCCAAAGTAAGGAAGAGCTGAATTTCAATTCAGTCTCAGATATTTACCAGATGTGTGACCCTGAGCAAGTCAGTAATCTCATTTTGATTCCGTTTTCTCAGCTGTAAAATGAGGATAATAATAGTACCTATCTCCTAGGGTTATTATAAATACCAAATGAAACAATTATTAAAAAATGTTTAGCAGAGTAGCTAGTACATAATGAGGTGATGTTTGTCCTTCATTCTCAAAGAGATCATGACATCAGGGAGGTGATGCCATGACATATATATGAATTGGATTTGAGTTGAGGGGGTGCTGTGCTAAATCACCAGTCTCATTTTTTCCTCCAGAGCCATCTGAATCCAGTAGTCAGATATGAGTCAGGCCAACTGGAAATGACTCTGGATGCAAGGCAATCAGGGTTAAGTGCCATACCCAAGGACACACAGTGTCTGAGGTCATATTCGAACTCCTGTCCTCCTGACTCTAAGGTCAGTGCTCTATCCACTGCACCACTTAGTTGCTCTAACACATAGTTAGTACTATCTAAATATTATTTATTATTGTTTCTGTTGTTATAATATTCTTGTAACATAAAACTTGACCAACATAATTCTGGTCACTTTAGAAACTGGGAAACTGAGTTAATTAAGAAATTTTACCTAAATCAGAGCTACTAACATCAATTCAATGGGTATTACTAAATGGCTACCTCATAGACAATGTCCTCCTTTATAGGAAGATAAGAGCAGACATAATCCAGGCTCTTGGAGAACTCATTTTTCATCTATATTTTGTTTGTTTTTTCAGTCATGTTTGATTCTTTGACATCCAATTTGGGGTTTTTCTAGACAAAGATACTATAATGATTTACCATTTCCTTCTCTAGTTTATTTTTACAGATAAGGAAACTGAAGCAAACAGTATTAACTAGCTTGCCCAGGGTCATACACCTAGTAAATCAATGAAGCTAGATTTGAACTTAGGCCTTCTAGACTCTAGGTTTCATTCTATTCACTATTCTTCTATAATTTATAAAGAACTTTTTTGAACATATTATCTCATTAAAGCTTCACAATAACCCTCAGAGATAGATAGAGCATGCATACATTATTATATATATATATATTATTATACTATTTTATACTATATATAAATTATACTATTTTATAGATAAGGAAACTGAGCTCAAAGAAATTAAATCACTAGCTCATGGTCCCAGAGTTAATTAGTGGCAGCTGGAAGTAGAATCCATCCCCTGCCTTTTAATGTAATGCTCCTTCTATTGGGTCACCTTGTTTCTTGAGGAGTTAGAATGGGGGTAGTATTGAGTTTGGTGGTCCAGCCCAGGCCTCCAGCCCAAGCTTCCAGGCACAATCCACAGGCACAAACTGTTCCCTTCAGAATGTCTAACTATGTCTTTTTATTATCTCCCATCAGGATCCCATGTTGGCTAATATGTGTCCCTCATAGGCTGCTATTGAAGAGCTGGTCAGGAGGAGGCATAAATAATCTCCATTAAGTCTATATGGGTTTTCTTTTCTTTCTTCTTTTTTTTTCTCCTGGGAAAATCTAGTTCAAGTTCTCCAGGTTGAGAATTCCTTTAGGGATGTAGTAGAAAAAATGGAGAAAGGGAAGGACAACTGCAGCTGACTTTAAAAAGAAAAATTGCAGGCATCATAAGAATTACTGCTGCTATTTAACCTTTTATATAAAACCCAGAGGGCAGCAGGACTGTGATCTTTGGATCCTTGACCACCTGAGCAATGAGTGGTATCTGCTGTCGGCCCCATGTTAGAATGAACTTCTACAACAAATGGTAAGGGTCAGAGGGAGATTTATGAAGCAGCCGCCTTTATGATGACCCAGATGAAAGAGTGAACCTATAGGAACTCAGTGGAAAAGAGTGGAAAACATTCCTTAAAATAAACTGGGGACCCAGTGACAAAAATCTTGTTGGAGTCACCTAGTGCCAAGCAAGAAGGCTTTCCTGAAATAGATGCCAAAGTGGGTAGGGTTGACTTACAAAAGGACACATTGCCCTATGAAAAGAATGTTTGGCAGGTCTCTCACCACCTTCAGGCAAACCTGGATCTGTTTCATAGGGCAGGGGACGATAGAAAAGATGGGTTGGAGTTTATAGTCCTGAAATTAAGAAAAACTAGACTTTACTCATCAAGGGAGTCCTGAAGGGAGAAGGGATGGTTCCTACTCACCCTTTTCATTAAAAGGAGTGTGCCAGGCAAGTAGGTAGTTATCTGGCTTCAGCTGTAAACAACCTTCAGTAGTGGCTGGATCCGGCCTCCGCCCGGGGAGTTTCTCTACAATTTCAACATAATGCTTTACCATCTCACGGTACAGGTCATCCAAGCACCAGTAATCTGTGGAGAGAAGAGGGAAAAAAGATAAAGTATCAAGAAAGAATGAGCAGGAATGGGTGGGAATGTAGGCATAGGTGCAAGTATGGGTGATTGGCACAGAACATTAGGTATGGAGCCATGGATCCATAGACAGAGGTGGAAAGAAGTTTGAGGACATTTATCCAATCCTTTCTTGTTACACATGAAGAAACTTTGTCCCAGGGAAGTTACCTGTCCAAGGTAAATAGTAAATATCTGAGGCAGGATTCAAACAGAGGTTTTCCTGACTCCAAGTCCAATACTATTCACAATGGACTACGAAATGTTTACTGAATGATTTTATAAAAAAAAAAATTCTGGCATTTTTCTTATTGTTACTGTGTTTCAGGAGAATGCAAGCTTCTTCAAGGTAATGAACTGCTTCAGCTTTGTCTTTATATCTCCAGGGCTTAGCACAGTACCTAGTACATATTAGATGCATAAGAAATACTTTTTGAATTAGATTGAGGAAAAAAATGAAAATTTGAAAAAATTAATTGCTTCCGTTTTCTATCGATAATTCTTTTGACTTTTGCTGTGTATCAAAAAGTTTTTGAACATCTCCATTGTGAATCTGTATGTTGGGCATATTATAATGGTGTGACTAGAGTCAAGAAGACCCAAGTTCAAATTCAGCATAAGTTATTTACTGCCTCTGGGACCCTGGACAAGTTCCTTTATCTCTACTTGCCTCAGTTTCCTCATCTGTAACATAGGTATATTAGATTTACCCAGGGTTGTTGTAAGAGTCTAATAAGTTCATATTTGTAGTATGTTTAGCACAGAGTCTGACTAGAGTAGTTGCTAGTTTGTTTTTTGTTTTTGTTGTTCCAATACTGGCTTAGGAGAAAATTGTTTAATGCCTTAGAACCTAAAAAAAACCCTCCTTATCTTTTCATTTTTCAATAGCATCAGCCAAGCAACAAGCAAAAAAACCCCTTTTCTTCCCTTTTCAGTGCAATGTCAAATTTTTACAAGTTATTTTCTGGGTACAAAGGGAATACTTTGGCAAACAGTGGGGTCCTTCTAAAACCCTTTAGTAATTAGAAATGTGCCAGCTGGGAGAATTTGACCCTTGTATCCTCAGGGATTAGAGAGAGAGAGGTGCCATGTTGACAAGGCCTATGGGAGATGGCCGGGTGGTGACTATGCCACCTGATGGACCAGTGAATAACTGTGAGGCAAGGTATAGGAGAAAACACCTAGTTCTCTAGGTGACCATGCAATAAGTTATAACTTTAATATACTGTTTGTAGTTCAGTCATGTCTGACTCTTCTTGACTGTAATTGGAATTTTCTTGGCAAAGAAACTGGAGAAGTCTATTATTTCCTTCCCCGGTTCATTTTACAATTGAGGAAACTGAGGCAAACAAGGTTAAGTGACTTTCCTAGAATCACACAATAAGTGTCTGAAGTCAAGAAGAGGAGTCTTCCCGATTTCAAGCCATTACTCTATCTACTGCACCATCTGACTGCCCAGACTAATCCTCTAAATAGCTTGAATTTATGTAACCTCTGAAGAGGTCTTAATAATTTGAATGACCCATTGTCCAGATATTGTAGAGGGAAGCAACACATCAAAGAATTCATCAAATATCTCCAAAGCTCTTTTCCAGCTCAAGGGCATAAGAAGAATAGGACAAAGAGTACAATTGTTCCAGGCAGTTTGCTAAGGCATTGCCTTCCTCTGACAACCACAAGCAAAGCCAAGAAAACCCTGCCCTGATTACAGAAGTAACATCTCAGACAGCTGGGCTAAGAGTGGCGAATTGTGCTTGCCACTCTTCTGTTTATAAACCAGTCACCTCGCTATTAAAAACGTCCAGGCAGATAGATGGTGTAAAAGGAAGAATGTAAGACTCTGAGTCAGGAAAACTGAGTTCAAATCTTACCTCCAATGTTTATTGTCTTTGTGACCCTGGGTGGGCCACTTAATTCTATTTGCCTCAGTTTCTTCATCTGTAAAATAAGCTGGAGAAGGAAATTTCCCCCCAATTACATGTAAAAACAATTTTTAGCATTTATTGTTTGTTTTTTAAGTTTTGAGTTCTAGATTCTTTCCCTCTCTCACTCCCTCCCTATTCCTTTCTCTGTGATAATAAGAAATATGATATAGCTTATACATATATAA